>NW_006408789.1:1906948-1909961 GCF_000296735.1 Chrysochloris asiatica | reverse complement strand
GAGTATATCCCACCTGAATTTAGAGATCATCTGAAGAACAGATTTGATACATTAAACATTAAAGAACAAATACCAGATGAGTTGTGAGATGACATCAAGAATATCATACATGAAGAAAGCAAAAAGTCATTAAGAAGATAAAAAAGAAGGAAAATATCAAAATGGATGTCAGAAGTGACACTGAAATTTGCTCTCCAGCATAGAGATGCCAAAGCAAATGGAAGAAATGAGGAGGTACAGAAAATTTCAAAGGTCAACTTGAGAAGCTAAAGTCAAATATTACAACAAAATGTGCAAAGATCTGGAATTAGAAAACCAAAACGGAAGAACACGTTCAGCATTTCTCAAGCTGGGGGAACTGAAGAAATAATTCAAGCCTTGACTTTCATTATTGAGAGATTCTCTGAGCAAATTACTGAATGATGCAGAAAGCATAAAAAGAAGATGGAAGGAACCAGCCTGGAGTGGCCAGAAGAACCGAAGATACTTCTTGAAAGAAAGATTGACAGGAAATATACAAAACAATACAGGCAGATCCACTGATTACTACAAGAAAAAACAAATGGCTTGCCCAGGAGACTTCAAGGCAAAGTGGTCGGGTCCCCTCATGGCAAACCTCCTTCTAAGACTAAAACCCAATGGGAATACACACTCTGATTGGTGACCACATTCCTCACCAATACGGGGAAGAGAGGGAAAAGCACCAATGAAGTGGTGAGCTAAGCCCTACAATGGTCAATAGACTCCTGTGAACCCGGGTGGAGACCTGGTTGACCAGCAGTGTGGCAAAACCTGGGGACTCTTGGGCCCAGAGTCAGTGACATAGCCACAGAGGACTAGAGTAGAGAGTGAAGCGTCCAGCTGATAAGAAGAGAGGGCACATGCATAAGTACACCCACACTTGCAGATAATACCCACCTGACTGGCTTCAATGATTGGATGATCAGAGCTCAATTAGAAGAAGAAAGAAGAGGGAAAAAAGAAGAATCTGATAAAATTTGATGAACTTGACCTACACCTATGGAAGCAGTAGCTCAAAAGAGGGAACAAATCTTCACAGCGAGAATTATTCCCTCCCATCCACACATGGAGAGGGGCAGAGATGGGAAACTGGGATACTGGCTACCCAGAATGGGGGTGAGGGAGGGAAGTTACAGAGGCAAGAAGTGAGTGGCTTACAAGCTCTCTAGAGGGAACCTAAATCCAGAGGGTGTGGAGCAACGTAGAATCTCCACTGAGTAGTGTCCAATCTGTCTAGGCGGGGTGGAGGAAAAGAGATGCAGATAGGTCTCTTCCAATACAATGGAGAATAATTGTTATCAGGGCTGATTGTACGGGCTGGAAATGTAAAGGTGGACGTTTTGTAGTGAAAGGAGGGAAGGGATTAACTTTGCAATCTAGGAGTGGAGGTCCCTGAGATCATCAAGGGAAAAGAGCGGAGAATGGAACTCTACCCAGAGAAGCAGTGATGCCAGAGATGAAGGCAGAGACGACGATATGGAGAGATGAAGAGGCTGGGGACCTTGGACCTGGAGAGGGAAAAGGGCTGTGTGCTGACAACCTGGGGGCCGGCTTGCAGGGTGCACCCTGTGGTTGGTGGATGATGCATGGAGGGGATTGTAACCATGACAAGGAAATAATATACGATGGGATCAATATGAAACTAACGTTCTCCCATGTAAACTATCACGTAATTCACAATTGTTGTTGTTGTTAAGTGCCATCGAGTCGGTTCCGACCCATAGCGACCCTGTACAGGGTTTCCGAGGGTGTAAATCCTTACGGGAGTAGAAAGCCTCATCTTTCTACCAGTGGAGCGGCTGGTAGTTTCGAACCACTGACCTTAAGGTTCGCAGCCTGATTCGTAACCACTACGCTACCAGAGCTCCTTATAATTCACAATAAAGCATTAAAAAAAAAAAAAAAGAAGATGGAAAGAATACACAGAGTCACTGTACCAAAAGGACATGATTGATGTTCAATACCCCATTACTAAACAATGCATGAATTAAAGAAATCATAAGGGGAACTAGAATATGCTTTATAAATAAAAACTTACCAGATTCAGCAAGGTAATACTCAGAGGGAAATTTATAGTTGTGAATGTTTATATTAGAAAAGAAGAAATATGTAAAATCCATAACCTACCTTTAAACCTAGAGGAATTAGGAAAAAAAAAAGGGGGTGGTGGTGGTAATATGAATCCAAAGCTATCAAGATAAAGGAAATAATATAAAGATTAAAAAATAAGTTAATTAATTAATAAAACTCTGCTGTTGAGTCAATTCCAATTCATAGGAACCCTACAGAACTGAGCTTCTGATACAGCAATGACTTTCCAAGACTGTAAACCTTGACAGGAGTGGAGAACCTCATCTTTCTCCCGTGGTTAGCAATTCAACTCTTAACCCACTGTGCCACCAGGGCTAGAATAGGAAAGCAACAAAGAGAACCAACAAAACTAAAAGTTGTGTTTTTTTATGTATATGTTGCTGTTGCTAAGTGCCCTGGAGGGATTCCAACCCATAGCAACCCCGTAAAGGGTTTCCAAGGCTATAAATCTTTATGGGAGCAGAAAGCCTCATCTTTCTCCCATGGAACCGCTGGTAGTATTGAACTGCTGACCTTGAGGCTAGCAGCTCAACTTGTAACCACTACGCAACCAAAGCTCCTATATTGTTGTTGTTGTTGTCAGGTGCCATCGAGTCGGAGCTGACTCATAGTGACCCCAAGCACAGCAGAACGAAACAATATCCGATCCTTGGCCAACCTCACTACCGCCGCCAAACTTGACACTAGCAATGATGCCACCTGGCTGATCCATCTCGTTGGGGGTCTTCCTCTTTTTCTCTAACCCTCTATCTTATTCAGCATGACATCCTTCTCCAGCGACTGTTCCCTCCTAACAATATGTCCAAAGTATGAGAGACAAAGCTTAACCATCCTGGCCTCCAAGGAGCATACTGGCTGCACTTCTTCCAAAACAGATCTATTGGTTCTTTTGGCAGTCCAT
>NW_006408789.1:1887568-1906274 GCF_000296735.1 Chrysochloris asiatica | reverse complement strand
ATATAATTGACAGATATATAAAGTCATGGTGTGGTGCTGTAGGATAAGCAGTGGACTGCTAACTACAAGGTTGGAGGTTCAAGCCCACCAGGTACTCCTCTTAAACTCCTCTTACCCACTTGATGCCACTAACAATGACAACATATCAAAACTATGAGACATTGCTAAAAATGTAAAGAAGACCTAAATGAATGGAAAGATATGCCATGGTCACGAATTGGAAGATTTAATGCTGTTCTAGCAACACTGCCCAAATGGATCTGTAAATACAACAGTTGTTTTTGAGAAATTAAAAAGTCAGTCCTTACATTTACATGAACTCACAAGGGGCCTCAGATGCATGAAATAATTTAAAAAAGAAAAATGGTGAAATACTCAAAATTCCTGATTTCAAAACTTGCTATCAAACAATATGGTGCTGGCATAAAATGTTGTTGCTAAGTGCCATCAAGTCAGTTTCAACGGACAGCAACCCTGTATTGGGTTTCCAAGGAGCAGAAGATGGGTTTGAACTGCTGACCTTGTGGTTTTCAACTCAGTGCTGATCCACAGCACCACACCAGAAGTTTGGCATAGGAATGGACATATATAAAGTAGAATTGAAAGCCTGTGATTGGCTAATTGATTTTCCAATAGAAGTCCATTCAATGGGAAAAGAATAGTCTTTTCAACAAATGGTGCAGGGACAATTGAATTTCCACTTGCTAACAAAAAATTTCAGAACATGGGAACACTGAATGTTTTAAAATTAAGAAAGGTGTGCAACAGGGTTGTATTCTTTCACCATACTTATTCAACCTGTATGCTGAGCAAATAATCCAAGAAGCTGGGTTCTATGAAGAAAAACGTGGCATCGGGATTGGAGGAAGACTCATTAACAACCTGCGATATGCACATGATACAACCTTGCTTGCTGAAAGTGAAGAGGACTTGAAACATTTACTGTTGAAGATCAAAGAGCACAGCCTTCGATATGGATTGCATCTCAATGTCAAGAAAACAAAAATCCTCACTATTGGACCAATAAACAACATTCTTATAAATGGAGAAAAGATTGAAGTTGTCAAGGACTTCACTCTTCTTGGATCAACTATCAACACTCACGCAAACAGCAGTCAAAAGATCAGATGACATATTGCATTAGGCAAATCTGCTGCACAGGAACTTTTAAAAGTGTTGAAGAGCAGAGATGTCAGCTTGAGGACTAAGGTGTGCCTGACATAAGCCATGGTATTTTCAATAACCTCATATACTTGCGAAGCCTGGACAGTGAATAAGGAAGACCATAGAAGACTTGATGCCTTTGAATTATGGTGTTGGAGGAGAATACTAAAATGCCATGGACTGCCTAAAGAACCAATAGATCTGTTTTGGAAGAAGTGCAGCCAGAGTGCTCCTTAGAGGCCAAGATGGCTAAACTTCGTCTCTCATACTTTGGACATATTGTCAGGAGGGAACAGTCACTGGAGAAGGATATCATGTTTGGTAAGATGGAGGGTCAGAGAAAAAGAGGAAGACCCCCAACAAGATGGATTGGCCAAATGGCAGCATTGATGGACTCAAGTGTGGCAACAGTAGTGAGGTTGGCCAAGGATCGGACATTGTTTCTTTCTGCTGTGCATAGGGTCACTATGAGTCGGTGCCAACTCGATGGCACCTAACAACAACAAAAATTTCAAGAATTTCAACCCTGACTTTACATTCTATATAAAAATGAACACAAAATACATGCATAACCTGAATATAAAAACTTAAACCATAAAACTCTTGGAAGACAACATAGAAGTGAATCTTTATGACCTTGTCTTCAGCAAAGGATTTAAGTATGACACCAAAAGCATGAGAAACAAATTTAAAAAAAGAAAAAGAAACGTAAAAAAATCGACAGTTAAAGAAAATAAAGATATAATCAAAGGAAAGTATCATGAAATTAAAAAGACAATCTACAGAATCTATAGAATGGGAGAAAATATTTGGAAATCATATATCTGAAAAGGGTTTAATATACCAAATACACAAAGAATTACTACAGACAACAACTAAAGAACAAACAACCCAATATTTTAAATGGGCAAAGGACATGAATAAACATGTCCCCGAAGAAGATATGCAAACTACCAATAAACACATTGAAAGATGTCCAACATCATTCAGCATTGTTGTTACTGTTGTTAAGTTCTGTCAAGTTGGTTCTAACTCATAAGGACTCTGTGCAGGGCTTCCAAGGGGCAACTGGTGGGTTTGAACTGCTAACCTTGTGGTTCTCAGGCCGGTGTTTATCCTACAATGCCACACCAGGAGTCCTTCAACATTAGAGAAATTAAAACTAAAACCAAAATGAGATACCACTTCACACCCACTTGTTTTTAGATGATGTCAAGTTAGTTCCAACTCATAGCAACCCTATGCATAACGGAACAAAATAATGACAATAAGTTTGGGTTTTTTTAATAAATAAGAAAATATTAAGTGTGAGTGAAGATGTGGAGAAAGTAAAACTTTGATTTATTGCTGGTGGGACCATAAAGTGTTGCAACTGCTATGGATCTAGTTGGATGGTTCAAAGAGTTACACAAAGAACTTCCATGTGACTCAGCAATCCCACTCCTAGGCATAAAACCAAGAGAACTAAAAGCAGGAACTCAAAAAGATTCTTGTAAACCAATGTTCCCTGCAGCAACAGTCTTAATAGTCAAAAGGTGGAAACAACTAAAATGCCCATCAACAGATGAATGGATGGATAAACAAAATATAGTATATACCTACAATGGAATATTATTCACCCATAAAGAGGAATGAAGTTCTGATACAAGTTACAACATGGATGAACCTTGAAAACGTGTTGAATGAAATGTCAGACACCAAAGGAAAAGTAATTGTCTGGTCCCATTTATATGAAATAATCTAAAATTGTAAATGAATAGTGACAGAAAGTGTATTAATGGTTACCAGGAACTGGATGGCGGAGGGATTTGGTGCTATTGCCTAATAGATACAGAGTTCCTGATTGCGGTGATGGGTATGTTTTGGAAATTCATAGTTGGAATAGTTGCACAACAGTGTGAAAGCCATTAATGCCACTGAATTGCAAATTTTTTAGGGCATGTATATTTTTACCATAATACTGAAAGAAACGGGAAAAAAAAAAAAAAAACCATGGTGACTTTCATTCTTTGTTTGCATCTGAGAGAGTCATTTTCATGTCTGAATTACTATTTAGTTTTCTGCCTCCCATCTTTCCTCGAACTCATCCTAAAGAGCTATCAGGAAATGCCACATTTGTCTTTTAGTAATTTCTGGTTGCTTTTATATGTGAATCATTATGCTTTTGTATGTCTTGGACCTGTTTGAAAATATGATGTAAACTAAGAAACTATCTTTTCTAGAAATCTCAGATAAACATAACATAAATTTCTGCTTATAATTTTAAGGGAGTTGTTGTTGTTGTTGTTGTTAAGTGCCTTCATTTCGGTTTCAATTCATAGTAACCTTTATAGGTTGTCCAAGGAGTGCTGGTGAGTTTGAACCGCTGACCTTATGGTTCAAATCAACTTTGCAGTCCAGTACTTGATTTCGCAGCGCCAAACCAGGACACAAACAGGAAATTCATGTTAAAAATCACCAATATAGACAATTAAACTAAATTCCAGAATTCCCTGCTTCATCTGGTATTGGTCTCTTGGTAGATGCCTGAGCAAAACATTATCAAATCCACTTCAGAGTAATTGCTCACATAACACTCCCATATGCTGCTTCCTGTCACCTAAATACATATCTAACCCATAAAACAAAGTTTAGTTCCACATCACCCATAAGGCTGGTCCTAATTATTCCACGTCATACTGGTTCAACTTTGAATTCTAACAGCACTTAAATCTTCACCACTTCTCCCAACACCTCGTTAGATACTGGCAACCATTCCATCCCTATTTCCTCTGCAGGATTCTCTTTCTCCACCAGACTCCTAAATGCCAGAGCTCCTCAGGGTTCTGCCTTCATCACTCTGCCATCCTCAGTTGACATTTTCTTCTTCTGGGATCTCAGCCACATGTATGACCAAATCAGACTGTCATGTTACACCTCTTTCCTGGACGACAGAACTGTATGTAATCTGCCCACTCTGCAGTTCCTCTCCAGTGACTCAAGGAACCGCAAACAAATACACGCAACATTAAACTCATTATCTTTCCCAAGAAGCGTCTTCTACTCCTCCTCATTCTCCTGTCAGCCCTAGGACCCAGTTGGAGGTATCACTGGCATGCAGATTTAGATAGTGAAGACAATCAAGAAGGCAGGCAGAAAAATAACTGATGCATTTGAACTGTGGTACTAATGTGGAATATTTAATACACTATGGACCATCAAGAGTCCTGGAGTCCTGGTGTGGTGCTGTGGGTTAATGTGCTGGACTGCAAGGTTGGTTAGAACAGCAAGGTTGGTGGTTCAAGCTCACCAGCCACTCCTCAGAAACCCTACACAGGGTCACTATGAGAAGGAACCGACTCGACAGCACTTGACAACAACGACACCAAGAGTCCTATTGTGGCACTGCAGGATAATGCGCTAGACCTCAAGGTTGGTTTGAACCATGAAGTCGGTGGTTCAAATTTACCAGCCACTCCTCGGAAAGTTCTGTGAGTCACAGTTCTGTGAGTCAGAACTGACTCAATGGCACTTAACAACAACAACACCAAGAGTCCTGGTGTGGTATTGCAGGATAATGCTCTAGATCTCAAGGTTCATTTGAACCACAAGGTTGGTGGTTCAAACTCACCAGCCACTCCTTGGAAACCCTGTAAATAGTTGCTATGAGTCAGAACTGACTTGACGGCATTTAACAACAACAACACCATCAGAAGTACAAGGAGTCCTGAGCATAGTGGATTATGAGTTGGGTTGTTAACTGCAAAGTCAGCAGTTAGAATCTACCTGTCACTCTGTGAGAAAAAGATGAAGCTTGCTGCTCCCATAAAGATTCCCAGCCTTGGAAATCTGATATAGGGTCTCAGTGGATCGAAATTGACTCAGTGGCACACAATCACTGCTTCTACCATCACCACCGAAAGTGGAAAAAGTCAGTCTTAGAAGAATACAACCACAAAGTTACTTAGACGCGAGGATGGTGAGACTTCAGCTCATTTACTTTGAACATATTATCAGGAAAGACCAATCGCTAGAAAGGGATACCAACAAAAATGTAGGAACTACTCAATGAGAGGACTCATACAGTAGCTGAAACAACTAACACAACAGTCAAGAAGGCACCGGACAGGGCATCATTTCATTCTGTTGCTGATAAGGTCACCATAGGTTACAGCTCACAGCAACCACATGCTGACTGTCTTCCCCACTGAAATGTAAGTTTCCTTCACCAGCACCTTGAAGAAAGTCTAGCATATAGGCCAGGCCTTCTTCAACAAACATACATGAATGATTGATGAACCCAATTTGCAACACCTTGTTATAGTTTCTTCAAGTATCTGTCTTTCTTCAACAAACATACATGAATGATTGATGAACCCAATTTGCAACACCTTGTTATAGTTTCTTCAAGTATCTGTCTTACCCCATACACCATAATCTTCACTAGAGCGGGCACTGTCACTACATTTCTTATCCTGGCCTCCTTAGCACAGTGTCTGGCATACAGTAAGTGATTAATACGTAAATACTGGCCATCTGAATAAGTATATGGTGAGTTTATTCACAATCCTCCCAAACTCCATACCTGCCACAGTCCCATGGCCTGTGCTTAACACTACAGCAAGAAAAATGGTTTTACCATGCAAAATAGATCCCTATTTGAAATCCTTCATGATTCCTCCACATCAAAACTTCTAAGATTTCCAGGTCTATGGGAGAGATAGAGTTCTTAGCATCATTCCATAGTGATCTGGCCACTATCTCCCTTTCTAGCCCTAGCCCTTCAGCCACGCCAAGCTAGTACACCTCTAGGCCTTTGCCCACAATGTTTCTTATCTTGGCCAACCATTCCTTGGAAACCTTATACAGCCTCGCTGTAAATCAGAACTGACTTAACAGCACTTAACAACTTAACAACAACAATCATCAACATAGGAACCCTGCTGGTGTAGTAAGTTATGTGTTGGGCTGCTAACCACAAGGTCAGCAGTTCTAATCCACCAGCCACTCCTCAGGAGAACTATGAGATTGTATGCTCCTGTAAAGATTTCTCAGAAACCCTGTGGAGTAGTTCTACCTTATCCTATAGGGGCACTAACTCAGAATCTGATTCAGAATCAACACAAAAGCTGTGGGAATCACAAATAAAAAACACTGTGTTCACTATGAGTCTCCAGAGAAGAAACTGTATTGTGTCACCTTCATTTCCTAGTTCTCAGCAGCTTTAACAAATAAGAGGTATTGGAAATGCGATTATAGAATTAATATAACTACATGCTCCATAGTATATGTCTTCACTGCTCAACTAGGCTATAAACTCTCAAGAGTGTAGGTACTTATGGATGTAGTAAATTAAAAGAGGGAACCAATCTTTACAGCAAGGATCATTCCCATCCCCTCTGTACACAGGGTTGACAAGGATGGGCAACCTAGACATTGGCTACCCAAAATTGGGGGCTACAAAGGCATGAAGTGACTGGCTTACAAGTTTTCAAGAGGGAACTTAGTTTCAGAGGGTGCAGGGAAAGGTAGAATCTCCACTGAGTGGTTTCCAACCTGTCTGGATGGGGCTGGTGAAAGGACATGGGGATAAGACTCTTATGGTTCAATAGTGAATAATTGCTATCAGGACTGATTGTGATTGTTGCAAATGTAAAGGTAGATGTTTTGTAACAATGGGAGGGGAGTGGTTGATCTTGCCATCCAGGAGCGGAGGACCCTGGGACCATCAAGGGAGAAGAGTGGATTGCGGGAACACTATCCAGAGAAGCAGCGAACCCAGAGATGGAAGCAGAGACGATGACGTGGAGAGATGGAGTGGCTGGGGACTCTAGAATCAAGGAGGGAGAGGGGCTGTGTGCTGGCAGCAGGGGGGCAGCCTTGCAGGGTACGCCCTTTGGTTGTTTGAATGACTATATATTCCTGAGTGCTTCAGTGTACATCTAAAGGAAACCAGAGGGAATCGAAGCAAATGCTGTTGAATGATGATGCTTGGAGGGGATTGTAGTCATTGCAATGAAACAAAATACGATTGGATGAATGTAAAGCTGATGTTCTCCCATGTAAACTATCACTCAATTTGTATTTAAAAAAAAATTTTTTTTAAGAGTGTAGTTACTACATTCTATGTATTTTTATCACTCTCAAAGCACTTGACATGGTATTTTGCACCTAAAAGGTATCCAATATCAAGGTGTGTTTCAAGTAGTCATTGACACAATGTTATATCAAGTCAATGAGAATGAGAAACCAACTACTAAAGTCTTTGCGTGTTGTTATTGTCATTAGTTGCTGTCAAGTTGACTCTAACTCAGGCAACCTTATAAGTAATAAAAAGAAAATGGTGTATTGTCCTACACCATCCTCACGATCGTTGAGATGTTTGTGTCCATTGTTGTGGCTGTACCAGCATACAAATCAACAACAACAACATTTCTTGTGGATATCTCTCTGCTTTAAATTCCAATCTGGATAAGAACAGAGTCAAGATGGTAGCCAGAATCAACCTGTAGGTATTTCTCATCTCTATGGGATTTTGTATTTGGATATTTATCTATTTATTTAATTGTTTTCTATAGCAGTAAACGCTGTCATTGGTATTAATTGCCATCAAAATTGACTCCAACTTCCGGCAACCCAAACAAAATACTACCCGGTCCTGTGCCATCTTCTTGATGTTGTTGTTTGTTGTTATGTGTCATGGAGTCGGTTCCGACTCACAGCGACCCTGTACAGGGTTTCCGAGGCTGTAAATCTTTATGGGAGCAGAACACCTCATCTTTCTCCCACGGAACAGCTGGTAGTTTCGAACTGCTGACCCTGAGGTTTGCAGCCCGATTCGTAACCACTACGCTACCAGAGGGTGGTGAATTGTTGTTGTTGCTAAGTGTCGTTGAGTCGATTCAATCCATAGCAACCCTGTGTAGGGTTTCAGAGGAGCAGCTGGTGAGCTTGAACTGCCGACCTTGCAGTTCTAACAACTTTGCAGTCTGGCGCATTAACCCACAGTGCCACAGCAGCTTTCCATGGCAGTCAATACATGTGCAAAAAACAATGGACAATACAAATAAACACCACATTGAAATATCACCTCAGCCTCATTAGAATGGCAATGATCAAAAAATAAACAAAAAACAATAGCTGTGAGTGAGGTTGTAAAGAAAATGGAACTCTCTTTGACTGCTGATGGGAGTGTAAAATAATACAGCCACTGTGGAAAATAGTTTGGCAGTTCTTCAAAAGGTCTAACGTAGAAGTATCATCTGGCCCAGCAATCCCAGTGCTAAGTCTCTACCCAGAAGACATGACGGCTGGAATACAAACAGAAATCTGGGCACCAATTTTCACTGCAGTACTTTTCACAATAGTCAAAAAGTGGAAACAATCAAAATGCCCATCAAGTGCTGAATGTATGAACAAATTGTGGTGCACAATGGAATGTTTCTCAGCCAGAAAGAGAAATGAAGTACTGACACAGGCCACGACACGGAGGAACTTTGAAAACAACGTGCTAATCAAAGTCAGTCAGTCGCAAATGGACAAATACTGTGATCTCACTCATATAAAATCATCAAATACATACTTGTTGTTAGGTGCCGTCCAATCAGTACCAACTCATAGCCACCTTATGAACAGCAGAACAAAACACCAACCTCACAATCATTGCTACGCTTCAGCCCATTGCTGCTGCCACTGTGCCAATCCATCTCGTTGGGGATTTTCTTCTTTTTCTCCAACTCTCCATTTAACCAAACATGATGTCCAACTCCAGAGACTGGTCCCTCATGAAAATATGTGCAAAGTATGAGAGATGAAGTCTGGCCATTCTGGCTTCTAAGGAACATTAGGGTTGGATTTCTAACACAAATTTGTTTATTCTTTTGGCGGTTCATGGTACTGTTAATATTCTCCTCCAACACCATAACTCAAATGTATCAATTCTTCTATGGTCTTCTCTATTCGTTGTCCAACGTTCACATGCATATGAGGTTATTCAAAATACCATGGCCTGGGTCGTAGAAAGCAAAAATTATTGGTGGTAACCAAGGGTGGGAGTCGTATTCTGGAGTTGTTGTTGATGTTGTTAGGTGCCATCGAGTCGGTACTGACTCATAGCGACCTTATGCACAGCAGAACGAAACACTGTCCGATCTTGGGCCAACCTCACTACTGTTGTCACGCTGAATCCATCGATGCTGCCACTTGGCCAATCCATCTCAAGCAGGTAAAAATTATCTTCTGCAGGACAAAAGTATGGTCTTTCAGCCCTTTTGGAGGTTAAGATGTCTAGTCATGGTGTCAGGGTCATCATTTTGAATTTTCCAGACACTCTGCAGGAGAAAGATGAGGTTTTCTGCGCCCATAAAAATTTTCAGTCTCTGAAATCCTATTCAGTCGCTATGAGTTGGAACAAACTCCATGGTACATAACCACCACCACTACCAGTCCTGGTGTGGCTCTGTAGGATAAAGCAAGGTCAGTGGTTCAAATTCACCAGCTGTTTCTTGGAAACCCTATACAGGGTTGCTATGAGTCAGAATTGACTCAAGGGCAGTTAATGACAACAGTTCTGAACTGCCCATATAAAGCCTTAGTATTTCTTTCTCCTGCCTTATATAATTAATTTCATAAGTATAATATAATTTCATAAGTATAATATAATTTGTACAATAATATGTATTGTTGTTGTTGTTGTTGTTAAGTGCCTTCGAGTATAAATACATATTATTTATGTACCTTTTTGTTAATAAACAGAAGCATGCAATGGTATTCCCTAAGTGACACAGAGAAAGCTTCTTCAGGAAAACAACTTCTTATCCTTTGCAGTTCACTGCTGTTTCAGCTAAATCCAGACCACACCTCGTTATTGTTATGTGCCGTGGAGTCAGTTCTGACTCATAACGACCCTGTACAGGGTTTCCAAGGCTGTAAATCTTTACGGAAGTAGAAAGCCTCATCTCTCACCCTCAGAACAGCTGGTAGTTTCAAACTGCTGACCTTAAGGTTCACAGCCCGATTCGTAACCACTACACTACCAGAGCTCCTTAGGCTACACCTTAGACGTCAAGAAAACCTAGTCTTTGATTTAGCAAGACAAAAGAAATTAGTGAACTAGGCAAGCACATTTCGATAGTTGTGTCAGGCACTATTTTAAGCATTTCACATGTATTTGCTCATCTAGCCCTGAAAACAACCCTAAGGAGGCTGGTTATATAACCACAGTTTTAGAACTGAGATCATCCAAGCATAGAGAGGAAGTCACTCAGCACAGTCATATCATCAGTGAATGGTGGAGCCCAGGATCCCAGCAGTCTGATCCCAGAGCCCAGGCTCCCACCAGAAACCAGAACCCTTGGGAATTCACCCAAGGCTTCCCAGGCCGTGGGCAGAGCATTCCACATCTGGGGACAAAGTCATTGCTTCCGATGTCATCCCTAAGCTCATAAATACCAATTCCCATTAGAAACTGCTTACAATTATTTATTGCAAGTCCAATTAATTATACTGTTTTTGAGAAAAAAATGCTACAAAGTTCAATTTCTACTACAAAGTTTGAGATCTCTGTTGAGTTCCACAAGATGCTGCTGAAAGAAATACAGGAAGATTTGGTAAAAGTGTGAACATATCCTAAAAGTATAGAAAATAGGCATTTGAATCATAAATAAATAGAAAATGATGTGTAATTAGTGTTCATATACAAGAGTTGTGAAATCCTTTATGCACAAACAGTAGTCTCATTCACCTCAGAACAACCCAGTATAAGGTTTCCAAGGAGTGGCTATTGGGTTTGAACTGCGTACCTTGCAGTTAGCAGTCCAGTGCTTATCCTAAGGCACCAGGCACCACACCAAGACTCCAAAAAAGACCATTATTAGCCTTTGGGAAAAAAAAAAAAAATCCCAAACACATTGTCATTGAGCTAATTCCGATTCACAGGAGCCCTGTGACCCTGTGAGATTGAGCAGACAGCCCCGTAGATGGCAAGGCTGTACTCGTGACTTCTATGGAGTGGCCAGTGGGTTCAAACCGCTAACCTTTCAGTTAACAGCCAAGCATTTAACCACTGTTCCATCAAGGTGCCTTCCATTAGCATTAGTCACTCAAAACTTAAGTCTCTCTGTAAAATGTCAAGAGGTTTTCTCATTCACTTAAGAAAAATATCTTCACCCCAAAATACAAGCAAGCCTTGATTTTCCACACTAATAGGAGAGAAAAAAAGAATAGCCTGGTATAATGTTCCTTATGAACTCCATTTAGTTGATCTCTTTGCATCTTTTATCAGTTACTAATGTGTAGCCAAATGGCCTAATTTGAGTTTCATCACCTCCCCTTTCTATCCTCACACGGATCAGTTACGAGTGCTAATGAATGGTGAAGACTCCGAGCCCAGAGCGAGGCATAAAACAAAACCAAGTATGACACAAAAGAGTTAAGTCAAGAGAGAGCAGTAGGAATATGACACCACACCTTTCTAAACACAAGTTTGATTTCCAGTCTAGTTTCTACAGAAAATGAGGCATTACCAAGAATAATAAATTTACTCATATGCAGAATGAAGAAATCCATTTATTTCGTGAGCATGAGCATCTATTTCTAATCTGGGAGCGTGCTAGGAAGAAGACAGATGCAAAATAAAGGAGAACACTGATGGGAAGAGAAAGGCTTGTGGGAGCAGGAGAAAGAAAAGGAGAGCAGCAGTGGTCTCCAGAAGACTGAAATTCAGGGAAGGGGCTTACAGGCAGGAAATTCTGGTGTGCTGCCACAGGATACGCACTCGACAGCAAGGTCAGTTTGAACTGCAAGATCAGTGTTTCAAACTGACCAGCTGCTCCACAGAAACCCTATCCAGGGTCGCTATGAGTTGGAACCGACTCCACAGCACACAACAACAATGCAAAACTAAAGCCCAGAACTCCAAAGCCCAATTATCATTGAACCCACTCCAACTCATGGCTGCCCCATATATGTGTGAGTAGAATTGTGCTCCACGGGGTCTTCAATGGTTCATCTTCCAGGAACACATCACCAGGCTTCCAAGGAGCCACCAGATAGATGTGGTGCTGTATGATAACCACCGGACTGCTAGCTGCAAGTTTGATGGTTCAAACCCACCATCCATTCCTCAGAAACCATACACAAGTTGCTATGAGTAGGAACCGACTCAATAGCCCTTAACAACAACAGTTTAAAAAAAAAGAATTTTTTTATCTTTTTAACCTACCAATGACAGTTGCAAGATTGAAAAGGAGAAAGTCATCAAAATTCTCTGGGCCTCCATGTGCTCATCTGCAAACTGAGAAGTAGCAAGCAGGTGTTTTCTAAATTCCTCGCAGGTTCTACAGTTACATGATCATGATCATGATCCTGCCCCATGCTTTGAACAGCTAAAATGACTTCAGTGGAACCCAAAAGTAATCAAAATTATGCCTCAAGAGTAATAAAACACCTGAAAGATGCCTTTGACAGAGAACACAGCACAGGCTGCTGATCTCCTCAGCACCCCACAGCCAAGTTTACTGCTATACCATCACCCCCTGGCATGGTGAGTCCATCTGACTCACGGTGACGCCATGCGTTACACAGACAGAGTAAAGCGACCTCATAAGGGTTCCTTGGATGCCATCTTACTGGGAACAGAGCACCAGGACTTTATCCCAGGGTGCCACTGGTGGTGTTCAAACTACCAAGATTTAGGTTAGCGGTCAAGTACAAACCATTCACCCCATCCAGAGACCTCCATAGTCACTAATACATACTCCAGCAGAGGTGCTTGTCAGAATGACCACTCCCCACAAAAACAGCTCTTCTCTAATCTGAGGCAGGCGAAAACAAGAAGGAAAAACAAAACAAAACAAAAAAAAAAACAGTTTAACTAGAGAGAAGATAAGAAATACAAAGACAGGAAAGGAGGACAAACCACTTCTATATGTTTGGCTAATTTTTAGCTCAACAATGAGTGAGGTGAAAACTTGCACAGCAGCAAAACGAACAGAGATGTCAAAGAGAAGTCAACATTATTCAGCTCCTTGGCATTACCAAGTGGCTTCACTGGCTAAGGCTGTCAAACAAAACACCACAATGTGGGTGGCTTCTAACAACAGAGATGCATTTTTTTACAGCTTTGGCAGCTTGGAGTCCAAAACAGGGCCTGGGTTCTGGAGGAGGCTCCTTCCGTCTTAGAGTCTCAGGTGTTTCTCTGTGTTCCTTGACTACTTATAGAGATATCTTCACTTGGTACCTTCCCTCAACCCATGTGTCTCTGTATCTAGTCTGTTCCTTATATAGTGCAAGTGGTTAAGCTGCTACCTGAAATCGGCAGTTCAAACCCACCTAGGAGAAAGATGTGGCAGTCACTTCTGTAAATATTATGGTGAAGTTCAGCTGTCACATGGGGTTTCTATCAACTCTAATGGGGTCTCTAATCTACTCTAGGGCACCCACCAACACAACAGACAAGATTAGGAAAGGTGTGTGCCAGGGTTGTATTCTTTTACCATATTTATTCAATCTGTTTGCTGAGCACACAATCTGAGAAGCTGGATTATATGAAGAAAAACGTGGCATCAGGATTGAAGGAAGACTAATTAACCACCTATGATATACAGATGATACAACTCTACTCACTGAAAGTGAAGAGGACTTCACTTACTGATGAAAGTGAAGAGGAAATACTTACTGATGAAGATCAAAGACCACAGCCTTCAGTATGGGGTGCACTTCAACGAAAATAAAATTAAAAATTTCACCACTGGACCAATGAACAACATCAAGATAAATGGAGAATAGATTGAAGTTGTCAAAGACTTCATTGTGCTCAGTTCAACCATCAACACTCACGAAAGCAGCCATCAAGAAATCAAACTACATATTGCATTAGGCAAATCTGCTGCACAAGACCTCTTTAGAGTGCTCAAGAGCAAAGATGTCAGTTTGAGGACTAAGGCATGCCTGACCTAAGCCATGGTATTTTCAACAATCTCATATGCTTGTGAAAGTTGAACGGTGAATAAGGAAGACTCTAGAAGAATTTATGTATTTGAGCTATGGTGTTGGAGGAGACTATTAAAAGTACCATGGACTGCCCAAAGAACAAAGAGATCTGTGTTGGAAGAAGTGCAGCCAGAATCCTCCTTGGAAGAAGTCAGAATGGCCAGACTTCATCTCTCATACTTCGGACATATCGGCAGGAGGGACCAATCCCTGAGAAGCTATCATGTTTGGTAAAGTGGAAAGTCAAAGAAAAGGAGGAAGACGCCCAATGAGATGGATTGGCACATTGTCAGCAGCAATGGACTCAAACGTAGCAATGATTGATTATGAGGTTTGGCGTCAGACTGGGCAGTGCTGTGTGCATAAAATCACTGAGATGGTACCAACTTGATAGCACCTAACACCAACAACAACTCTAGTATGACCTTATTAAGATATCAAAAGAATAACTCCATTTCCAAACAGGATCATATTAACAGCTACAGGAATTGGGGCTTCATCACAACTTTCAAGAAGACATAAATCCATAATTCCAGGTTAACATACTTGACAGAAAAGAATTCCAAAGTAATTGAACAATTCTGAAACAGGACACAATTCAGATATGGTTTAAAATTAACAGAGGTTCTTTTGCACAGAACAACTTAATCAGTGATAAGGTCATATTTTTAAACATAATCACACACCAAAAAATTAACACTTCTGGCAGATAATGACAGCTAAAATGAACTCTTCAGGGTTACGCTTTTCCATTTTCCTACTTCACCCTTCAACAAGCAAGCTGAGAGAGCAACCCATTTTCTGCTACTGCTGCACCAAGCTGCATCTCATGGCAACAAATGATTGTGTGGATGTGTGTGATGTGGTCTATCAACAGCAGTGCTTCCACAGCTTGCTTGTGATTGTTACTATTTGCTTCCAGAATCACTCCGTGACTCATTATAACCCCATACACAACAGGATCTGGCCATGGGGATCCAGAGGGTTTTCACTGACTGACTTTTCATAATTAGATTGCCAAGCCTTTCATACCAGTCTACCTGAGTCTGGAATCTCTGGTCAAACCCGTTCAGCATTATAGCAACATGCTAAGCCATGACTGAGCAATGTACAATACCTGCGCTTAAAGTACATGGCCAGGGATCGAACCCAGGGTTCCTGTATAGAAGGCAAAAATTGTACTATTAAACTACCACTGCCCACCCCTCATAACTTACTTGGTATTTTGAAATCTTGACTTATTATTATTACAGCTTTCACTTAGAGTAACATACGCAAAGTGTTCTCAGGAACAGCCGACTTTCTTCTATAAAGTCCTCGCCTGCTGCTCCTTCACCCACCTTCCATGTACTTTGGACTCCAGCAGCCAACTCCATGCAGTTTCCAAACCTGCCATGCCTTTGCTCATGTGTTTTCCTGCCAACCATACCCTTTCCTGGCTTCGATGAGCCTGCAGAAATCCTACTAACTTTCAGCCTTAGGTTCTCCATTCTGCTCCACATATCTTCTCTGCTCCTCTTCATATCGTATTACAACTAACATTAGACTGAAGAATCCTTGCAAGCCACAGCCAGTCTGTTTGGGAATGGCCAATCAATCTTTTACATTTATTTCAGTGGATATCAATCAAATGTATCAAAGTCCATGAGAGTCCTTTAAATCATTAAAAATATCTTGAAAAAGTAATTGGTCCCAATTCAATGCTGAAATTTTCCATACACAAGAACTGATCTTTTTTTTAAAAAAAAAAAAAAAAGAGGAGAGAGAAATTTCAAATATGGATAAGTCACTCCCAGGTTGCCAGGATTTTACGAGCCAATATTTAAACAACTATCGGAACTGACTTGACAGTACTTAACAACCACAACAAACAACCTTCAAACAAGTTACTTAGCTGTCACGCTGCCATTTGCCTCATTTGAAACTAAGAAAAACCTGGAGAATTGATGGCACTGGGTAATGTTTATGAAAATAAGTTAAAAATCGTAAAGCTAATTCTCCAAAGAAAATAAACGAAAGGCAAATAAACAAGTGAAAAGATGTTCAGCATCATTAATCATTATTTTTGCTGTATGCCATCAAGTCAATTTTGACTCACAGTGGTCCCATGTGACAGAGAAGAACTACCCCATTGGGTTTCCTAGGCTGCAATCTCTACAGCAATACATAACCTAGTCTTTCTCCCATGGAGCCACTGGGTGGGTCTGAACTGCCGGTCTTTCTGTTAGTAGCCCGGTGGCTGACTGATATGTCACCAAAGGCTCCTTCATTAATCAAAGCCAAATCAAAACCACATTGAGATACCACTTTATTCCCACTAAGCTCATTATTATTTTTTCTAAATGGAAAATAGCAAGTGTTGATGAGAATGCAGAGAAATTTGGAGCTGTCAAAATTGCTAGTGGAAATGTAAAATGGTGTATCTGTTTTGGAACATAGTTCAGTGGTCCTTCAAAAATTTAACCACAGAATTATTATGCTATTGTTGTAGTTGTTAAGAGCTGTCGAGTCGGTTCCAACCCATAGCGACCCTGTATGGAGTTTCCAAGGAGCAACTGGGGAGCTTGAACCACCAATCTTGCAGTTTTGCCAACTTTGTTGTTCAGCTCATTAACCCACAGCACCACACCAGAACTGTTGTTGTTGTTGTTAAGTGCCATCAAATCAGTTCTGACCCATAGTGACCCTGTATAGGATTTCCAAGGAGCAACCGGTGAGGTTGAACCACCAATCCTGTGGTTCAAGCTGACTTTTTAGTCTGGTACATTAACCCACAGCGCCACACCAGGACTTATCAAGTGAACAAATAAATCCTCTCCATCGAGGTAGATGCCCAAAAGGCTGGAAATCAGGAACTCAAAAAGATGCACAATTGAAGTCACAATGGTCAACATTCATAATAGCCAAATGATGGAAATGATTGTTTAGAAATGAATAAAATGTAGTCTATCTATACAATAGAGTGTTATTTAACCATAAAGAGAAGGGAAGTGCTGATGTATATCATGATATTGTTGAACCTTGAAAACATACTAAGTGAAATTAGTCAGACACAAAAGAGACAAATCTCATGTGATCCCACTTATGTGAAATATCTACACTAAGCAAATGCATAGAGACAAAAGCAGATTGGTGGTTAGCAGAGACTGGGAGTATACCAGAATGTACAGTTATTGCTTAATGTGTACAGATTCTCTTTATGGTAGTGAAGGTAACAAAAATATAGTGCATGTCATTCATGTCACTGAAAGGTGTACTTCAAAATGGTTAAGATAACAAACATTGTCATAGATATTTCATCATAATTAAAAAAAAACTAAAAAAAACCTCCTAGTATGGCACTGTTGGATCAACACTAGACTGGGAACCACAAAGTCTGTAATTCAAACCCACTAGCTGCTCCTTGGAAACCGTAGGCAGGGTCGCTATGAGTCAGAACTGACTCGACGGCACTTACCAACAAGTGCTTGATGTTCATTTTTGAAGCTATTTTGAAGTGTATCATAGTCTTTCAGTAAATGTACTGAAACTAAGAAGGATTTTGAGAGTTACTGTCCAATCTACGACTCTATGATCACATGCCACGTCACAACGGTCATGAACTCCCATCAGCTCAACAGTCACAGTATCCATCAGTTGAGAAACCTAGCCTGTATGTTTTTTAAATGATCACTTTTAAAATCTGACAATGATACTGAAGTTAGGTTTTGAAAATCATCTTCATCCTTTAGATCTCCACACTAAGATATTTACCAACACAATAGAATTATAGATATTGAACGGTGAGATCGCAAAGGGTTATTATTATTATGTTGTATGCTGCAAAGTTTGGAAAGGTGTTCCTATGCTACAAAATAGCTCATGGTATTACCCTCTTCAAAGGCCTCTGCTAGGACTCCATCTCACCCAGGGTAAAAGCCCAGGCCCTGAGAGTGGTCTTCCAGGTTTGACTTGCTCAGACACCCACTCAACTCTCTTCACTGTTCTCCTACTTCATATTCATCCTCTGTCCTCTACTCCAGCCCCACTGATCTCTCTGCCTAACGCAGCAGCAGCTCCTGCCCCAGCCCTGGTCACTGCTGAGCCCTCTCACTGGAGATTCTCAGAGTGCCAGTCCCTGCCTTCTTTCAAGTCTTTGCTTGAATGTCACCTCTGCACTAGTTGTTACTTATTTCACTCTGATATAGTAACCCCAACACCTCATTCTCCCACCACTACTTTATTGTTCTTCATAAGCATTATCCCATTTTAATATGTGATTTATTATATTTTGTTTAGTTTCTGGCTCTCTCTGCTAGAATTAAAGCTCCTTGAGGGAGGGGGGCACTTTTGTTGGATGTGTTAGCTGATCTACTCCCAGTGCTTAGAACAGTTCCTGGTACCAAATAGATTGTCAATAAATACGTATTCAAGGAGTCAAGGAATACATGGATGGATGGATGGATGGATGGATGGATGGATGGATGGATGGATGGATGGATGGATAGATGGATGGATGGATGGCTGGCTGGATGGATACATGGATGTATGGGATGAATGGATGGGATGGATGGATGGATGGATGGATGGATGG
>NW_006408789.1:1873391-1887468 GCF_000296735.1 Chrysochloris asiatica | reverse complement strand
GATGGATGGATGGTGGATGGGATGGCTGGCTGGATGGATACATGGATGTATGGGATGAATGGATGGGATGGATGGATGGATGGATGGATGGATGGATGGATGGATGGATGGATGGATGTACAAACTCGATTAGCCATCCAGAAGCTAGCTGGAGGTAGTGTATGGTTGACAGAATGAGATAAGAACATGGCAGATACGCTATGCTGGCTCCTCCGAAACCAGGCTGTCAAACAGTGATTCCAATGGTTCCTGAGATCAAAAGTACCACACAGTCTCCAGAACATCAGCAAAATGAAAACAGAAAAGTGGTCTAGAGCCTGAGTAAGAAGTAGCCAGGAGACATAGCACTTTGCAAATGTTATTTGGACATGTTATCAGAAGGAACAGATCCTTGGAGAAGGACATCATGCTTGGTAAAATAGAGAGTCCAAGGAAAAGATGAAGATCTTCAATGAGATGGACTGACACAGTGGTTACAACAATGGACTCAGACGTGGAACGATTGTGAGGACGGCACAGGAGTGGGGACAGTGTTTTGTTCTACCATGCATAGTTCACTAGGATTTGTAACTGACTGGATGGCACCAAACAACAACAAAAGCATTACCCTTTTAAGTGATATTTATAATTTCCTAAATTTAGCTCAGAAACACTCTCCGTAATTCTTCTGCTGTAGCTCTCCTCCAAGATATGATCATGCTGTGAAGCAAAAAAAAAGTAAGAGTAAATCTTTAATTCCCAGTGCTCTGTTCAATCCCGGTTCACAGCCAATTGGGGCAAAATCACTCAGCAGTTAGCTTGTGGCCTTAACTGACACCAAATGCATCATTTCCCAAGCAGCTGAGAACTCTGGAGGCACATTGCTAGCTAGCCGTGCTCCAACTCTATCTCCAGCTATGCCTTAGCAGACGAGTTCTTACAGTACTTAAATATTCTTAGGGTAAAGCAAAAGTAAACCTGTTACTGCTGAGTCAACTTCAACTCTTAGCAACCCACTAGGACTGAGTAGAATTGCCCCATCATGTTTCCAAGGTTATAAGCTTTACACAAGCAGACTGGGACAGCTTTCTCTCCTGCAGTGGCTGGTGATTCAAACTGCTGACCTTTAGCTAGCAGCCAAGCACTTAACTACTGCTTCATCAAGATGATGGTGGTAATGTGCTGTGGAGTTGGTTTGGACTGATAGTCATACTGTATAAGGTCTCTGAGACTGTAAATCTTTATGGGAGCAGAAAGCCTCCTCTTCTCCTGTGGAAAAATTGGTAGTTTCGAACTGCTGACCTTAAGGTTAGCAGCCCAACTCGTAACCACTATACTACCAGAGCTCCTTCTTCACCAAGACAGGGCTGAGTAAAAGGACACATTTCACAAGGGCTTGGGAATTCTCTGTCACCTAGAAAACGTTCAATAATATCCCCCGAGAACATTATACAAATGCAGTTATTCTGACTGATACTCTCATGACTACTGGCTTGTTCCCTTACGTTACTGGTTCCTGTGAAGACCCTTTTTCACAGTACGGCCATGCTATCTTTGCAAATCCGCTTCTCACCATACATTGGAGACCAGTCCCCACTGCCATGCAGAACACCCATCCATCCCTATGCAACCACAAAAAAACAAGTTACCATAAAGTCAACTCCAATGCAAGGTGTCAGAATAGAACTGAGCCCAGTGGTCTTCATTGGCTGTTTTAGTGGCATTGTTATTTTCTGAATCAGATGGCCAAGTCTTTCTTCTGAGTTGCCTCTTTGTTGTTTTTGTTAGGTTCCATCGAGTCGGTACCCACTCATAGTGACCTTATGCACAGCAGAACAAAACACTGCCTGATCCTGGGCCAACCTCACTATTGTTGCCACACTTGAGTCCATCGATGCTGCTACTTGGCCAATCCATCTCATTGGGGGTCTTCCTCTTCCTCTCTGACCCTCCACCTTACCAAACATGATATCCTTCTCCAGTAACTGGCCCCTTCTGACAATATGTCCTAAGTATGAGGGATGAAGTTTGGCCATCATGGCCTCCAAGGAGCACTCTGGCTGCGCTTCTTCTAAAACGGATCTATTGGTTCTTTTGGAAGCCCGTAGCACTTTTAATATTCTCCAACACTGTAACTCATAAGCGTCAATTCTTCTACAGTCTTCCTTATCCACTGTCCAGCTTTTCGTATGCATATGAGGTTACTGAAAATACCATGGCTTGGGTCAGGTGCACCTTAGTACTCAAGCTGACATCTTTGCTCTTCAACACTTTAAAAAGGTCTTGTGCAGCAGATTTGACTAATGCAATACATCGTTTGATCTCTTGACTGCTGCTTCCATGAGTGTTGATAGTTGATCCAAGAAGAATGAAGTCCTGACAACTTCAATCTTTTCTCCCTTGATAAGAATGCTGTTTATTGGTCCGGTGATGAGGATTTTTGCTTTCTTTACATTGAGATATAATCCAATATCTGTGCTCTTTGATTTTCATCAGTAAATATTTTAAGTCCTCTTCACTTTCAGCAAGCAAGGTTGTATCATCTGCATATCGCAGGTTGCTAATGAGTCTTCCTCCAATCCTGATACCACGTTTTTCTTCATATAACCCAGCTTCTTGGATATTTGCTCAGCATACAGGTTGAATAAGTATGGTGAATTAATAAAATCTTGTCGCACACCTTTTCTAATGTTAAACCATTCAGTGTTCCCATGTTCTGTTCGAACAACTGCCTCTTTCTTGGTTCAGGTACAGATTCCTCATGAGTACAATTAAGTATTCCAGAATACTCATACTTCTCAATGTTGTCCATAGCTTATCATAATCCACACAATCGAAAGCTTTTGCATAGTCAAATATATATATATATATATATTCTCTGCTTTCAGCCAAGATCCATCGGACATATCCCTCATTCCATGCCCTCTTCTGAATCTGGCTTGAACCTCTGCAAGTTCTCTGTCAATGTATGATTGCAGCCATTTCTGTATTACCTTTAGTAAAACTTTACTCGCATGGGATATCAAAGAGATTGTCAGATGATTTCCACATTCCGTTGGGTCTCCTCTCTTTGGAATGGGCACAAATATGGATCTCTAGATGGGCTCAAAATTTCCAACCATCCTGTTACCAATCAGCAGAATTTGTTAAGGATTCCCACCACCCGGGTCCTCCAACAAGACAAGTCTCTCTGCTCTAGTGTCAACTACCGTAAAGTGCTGCACCCCAAAAGTGAAAGGAAAGCAGTAGTATAAATCTCTTCTGTTTTATCTAGATGGGTATTGTACACCTGCTGTAAATCTTTCACTCTTTTGCAATCTCCTCAGAGATCTATTTTTCTAAGCTACCTTTTTTTGGAAGTCCAAAAACAAGAGAGTCACCCAAGATGACCAAGAAAATTGTGATTTATTCAATACTCACCTTCTTGGTAAAATAGAGGATCAGTAAAAAAAGAGAAAGACACTTAATGAGATGGAATGACACCATGCTACCACAATGGATTCAAACACAGCAACAAGGGAGAGGTCGGCACACAACCAGACGTTGCTTCATTCCCTTGTACAAAGGGTCACTGTGAGTCAACACTGATTCATAGGACACCTAACAACAAAGCAAAGATAGCATAAATGGTGAAGCTGTCAAGTAGTTACTGAAAGATTGTTGGCTTGAAGCAGCCACAGACATCTCAGAAGACAGTCCTTGAAACCTGCTTTCAAAAGCTGTGAAAACTACATGGGACACAGTTCTATTCTGCACATGGCGTGGCCATGAGTTGCAAAGCTCAATGACAACTAAAAACAACAGCAATATTTATAACAAAAATATTATTGTTATTGTTAGGCACCACCAAATCTGTCCTGACTCATAGCAACTGTATGTATAACTGAAGGTAACACTTGCCCAGTCCGGCGTCAACCTCACAATCTTAGCAGATTTTTTTTTATTATTATTTATTGTGAAATGAGTGAAAATTTACAGGGCAGATCATCAGTTTTACATTCAACAAATCATATACTTTGTTTCATTACAATGGTTAAAATCCCCTCCATGTACCATAAGTTAACAGTATTTCTCTCTATTCATTTTAGCTCTTTTTTTTCTTTTCTTTAAACACTAAGGTATATATAATAATTTACACCACCAAAGGGCACATTCTGCAAGTCTGCCTCCTGGCTGCCAGCTCTCAGTCCCTCTCTTGCCATGAGTCTAGAGTCCTCAGCTGCTCCCTCTCTCCATGTCCCCATCTCTGCCTCCATCTCTGGTGTTGCTGCTTCTCTGGATAAGGTCTCACAATACGCTGTGCTCTTCTCCATTGATGGCCCTACAATCCTGTTTCTGGTCTGTAAGATTAACTACTCCCCCATTTTTATTACAAAACTTCTACTTTTACAGTTGTGACAGTCACAATTGGTCATGATAACAATTACTCATTATTGAATCATAAGAATCTTATCCCCATCTCTTTTAACCAGACTCATCTAGAGAAGATGAAAACTACTCAGTGGGAACTGTATCTTCCCCTACACACTCTTAAACTAAACTCCCTCTTGAAACCTTGTATGCCAGTCACTTCGAGCCTTTATCACCCCCTCATTTTAGGTTGTTGTTGTTGTTGTGAAGTGCAGTCAAGTCAATGCCAACCCATAGCAACCCTTTCTAGGGTTTCCGAGGAGCAGCTGGTGAGCTTGAACCGCCGATACTGCAGTTCAAGCAACTTTGCAGTCTGGCGCATTAACCCACAGCACCACACTAGGACTCCTCATTTCAGTAGCCAGTGTCAAAGTAGCCCATCTCTATTTAAAGATCATCTGAAGAACAGATTTGATACATTAAACACTAAATACCGAAGACCAGAAGTGTTGTGGGATGACATCAAGAACATCATACCATGAAGAAAGCAATAAGTCATTAAGAAGACAAGAAAGAAGGAAAAGGTCAAAATGGATGTCAGAAGAGACACTGAAACTTACTCTCCAGTGTAGAGATGCTAAAGCAAATGGAAGAAATGAGGAGGTACAAGAGCTGAACAGAAAATTTCAAAGATCAGCTCAAGAAGATAAAACCAAATATTACAACAAAATGTGCAAAGATCTGGAATCAGAAAACCAAAAAGGAAGAACACGCTCATCATTTCTCAAGCTGGGGGAACTGAAGAAAAAATTCAAACCTTGACTTTCATTATTGAAACATTCTCTAGGCAAATTATTGAATGATGCAGTAAGCATCAAGAGAAGATGGAAGGAATACACAGAGTCACTGTACCAAAAGGAAATGATTCATGTTCACCCATTTCAAGAGGAAGCATATGATCAAGAGCCAATGGTACTGAAGGAGGAAGTCCAAGGTGCATTGAAGGAATTGGCAAAGAACAAGGCACCAGGAATTGATGGAATAAAAATTGAAATCTTTCAAGAAAGTGAGGTGGCACAGGAGACACTCACTCATCTGTGCCAAGAAATTTGGAAGACAACCATCTGGCCACGATGGCCAAACTTCATCTCTCATACTTCGGACATATTGTCAAGAGGGACCAGTTGCTGAACATGTTTGGTAAGGTGGAGGGTCAGAGAGGAAGAGGAAGACCCCAATGATATGGATTGGCCAAGTGTCAGCATCGATGGACTCAAGCATGGCAACAGTAATGATGTTGGTCCAGGATCAGGCAGTGCTTCATTCTGCTGTGCATAAGGTCGCTATGAGTTGGTGCCAACTGGATGGCACCAAACAACAACAACATCTACCCTGTATACAGAGTGGATGACATTGATACTTAATGTGAAGACTCCTTCCCTTTTTGTTGATATTTTGAGCTACTACCTCCATTAATAAGAAGCTCTGGTAGTATAGTGGTTATGAATCAGGCTGTGAACCTAAAGGTCAGCAGTTCGAAACTACCAGCTGTTCCCGCGGGAGAAAGAGGAGGCTTTCTGCTCCCATAAAGATTTATAGCCTCGGAAGCCTTGTACAGGGTCGCTGAGTCGGAACCGACTCCACAGCACATAACAACAACAACCTCCATTAATATAGGTCAACTTCACCAAACTGTAGCTATTTACCCTCGTTTCCTTTATCTATTTTTGAACCTCTTATTGTAGCCTGTGTCCATCCATCCTTTTGAGGGTCTTCTCTTATGCTGACCCTCCACTTAATCAAGCATGGTGTGCTTCACCAGGAGCATGATATCTTTCACCAAGAACTGGTCTCTCCTTATATCTAAAGTACACGAGTGCAAACCTTGCCATCTTTGCTTCAAAGGAGTATTGGGATGTACTTCCTTCTGGCAGTCCATGTTATAGTCAACATTCATCACCAACACCATAATTCAAATGCATCAATTCTTCTTCAATCTTCCTCACTTACTCTCCAGTTTTTGCACGCATAGCAGGAGAGAAAATAATCATGACTTGGGTAAGGCTCGCCTTAATCTTCAAAATGACATCTTTATTTTTTAACAATTTAAAGATGTCTTTGGCAGCAGATTGTCCAATATGATATGTCCTTTGCCTACTGCTTCCATGGGCTTAGATTATGGAGCCAGGTAAATGAATCCTTGACAACGTCAATATTTTCTCCGTTTCTCTTAATATTGCTTGTTGGTTTAGTTGCGAGAACTTGTTTTCTTTATGTTGAGGTATAATCCATACAAGACTGTACTCTTTGATAGTCATCAGTAAGTGCTTCAAGTCCTTTTAGCTTTCAGCAAGCAAGATTTTCTAAACTGCATATCACAGATTGGTATTGAGTCTTCCTCCAATCCTGATGCTGTGTTCTTCTGATAGTACAGTTCCTGGGATTATTTGCTCCGTATGTAAACATAATAAGTATAATGAAATGATATAACCCTGATGCATACCTTTCTTGACTTTAAACCACACAGTAGTTTCTTGTGTTCAAACTACTCCTTCTTGGTCTTTGTACAGGTTCCATAAGACTACCGTTTATAGGTTCTAGAAATCCCATTCTTCGTAATGTTATCCATAGTTTATTATGATCCATGCAGCTAAATGTTTTTTCATAGTCAATATAGCACAGATAAATATATTTCCAGTAGTCTGTGCTTTCAGCCAAGATCCATCTGACATTAGCAATAATATCCCACTTGTCACATCCTCTTCTGAATCTGGCTTGTATTTCTGGCAGTTCCTTGTTGAGGTACTGCTGCAACTGTTTGTGAATTGTCTTCAGCAAAACTTTATTTGCACATGATATTAATGATACTTTTTAAAAATCATTTCCAAACTCTGCTGGATCACCTCTCTTTGGAATGGACACCTATATGGATCTCTTCCAGTCAGTTGACCAAGTAGCTGCCTTTCTAATTTCTTGTCATAGACGAGTGAGCGCTTCCAGCGCTGCATCTATTTGTTCAAACATCTCAGTTGGTATTCTGTCAGTTTCTGAAGCCTAATCTTTCACCAATGCCTTCAGTGAAACTAGGACTTCTTCCTTCATTATCATCAATGAAGGTTAATGTTTTGGACTGCAAAGTCAGTTTGAACAGTAATGTCAGCAGTTCAAGCTCACCAGCCTCGGAAACCTGATATGGGGTCGCTATGGGTCGGAACCAACTTGATGGCCCTTAATAACAACAGACCATTTCATTGTCTTATTTTAAATATCCAATGCCATTCCATTTAAGCTCAGTTGTGGAGTCCTGGCATGACGC
Source organism: Chrysochloris asiatica (assembly GCF_000296735.1). Classification (NCBI taxonomy): domain Eukaryota; kingdom Metazoa; phylum Chordata; class Mammalia; order Afrosoricida; family Chrysochloridae; genus Chrysochloris; species Chrysochloris asiatica. The sequence continues at coordinate 1,879,823 of NW_006408789.1, read as the reverse complement.
TGTAGGATAAGCCCCAGAATGCTAACTGTGAGGTCAGTGGTTCAAATATACTAGCTGCTCCTCAGAAACCCTATCCAGGATCACTCTGAATAGAAACCAGCTCCATAGCCCTTAACAATAGGCCTAGGATGTCAACCTTTGTACAATCCATTTCCCACTTTGTACACTCCATGTTCTGATTACTAATGGGTGTTTGCAGCTGGTTCTTCTCATTTTGATTTGTCTAAATCAGCAAATGAAGATCCCAAATGCTTTATTCCATCTGCATCAAGGTGCTCATCTTCAAGCACTGTATCAGACCGTGTTCTACTGCTATCCATTTGGGTTTCACCAGCCAGTTTCTTTTGGAAGGAGATTGCCAGGTTCTCCTTCCTAGTCTGTCTTATTCTGGAAACACCACTGAAATCTGACTATCAGGAATGACTCTGCTGGTATTTGAAATACTGGTGGTATTGTTTCCAGCATGACAGTGACATAAAAGCCATCACAGTACAACCAGCTTATGGACGAGTGATGGTCAGGATAGTAGAAAAGGTAAATCATCATTTGCGTAACCAGGCTGTTGTTATCAAAAGACAGAAATGTTTGGGATATAATTGTTGCTGTTGTTGTTACTTGTCACCGAGTCAGTACATACTCACAGCATCCCTGTGTAGGGTTTCCGAGGAGCAACCAGTGAGTTTAAACCACACACCTGCAGTTCAAACCAACCTTGCAATCCAGTATTTATGCTACAATGCCACACCAGGATTCTAGAGATATAATTGTTGTTGTTGTTGTTAGATGCCATCTAGTTGGTACCAACTCATAGCAACCCTATGCACAACAGAATGAAAACTGCCCAGTCCTGGGCCAACATCACAATCGTGGCTACACCTGAGCCCATCAATGTTGCCCCTGTGCCAATCCATCTTATTGGGGGCGGGGGGGTCTTCCTCCATTTCTCCGACCCTCCACTTTACCAAACATGATTTCCTTCTCCAGTGACTGGTCCCTCCTGATAATATGTCCAAAGCATAGGAGACAAAATCTGGCCAATCTGGCTTCCAAGGAGTATTCTGGTTGTACTTCTTCCAACACAGATCTAATTGTTCTTTTGGCAGTCCATGGTACTTTCAATATTTTCTTCCAACACCATAACTTAAATGCATCCATTCTTGTAAGCTCTTCCTTATTCACTGTTCAGCTTTTGTATGCATATGAGGTTATTCAAAATACTATGAGGTACATCAGGCACCCCTTAGTCCTCAATTTTACATATTCATTAACTCTTGAGCCACTGGAATGTCGCATAAATTAATGCTTAACTCATTTGCAAAAATTACTCAGGAATTCAAAGACCACTGCACCTTCCAATTCACATCAGCTCACCTGAGATCATTTCACTGCTGGGTAAGGGCTATGTGTCACAGGTGTTTGGTTTTCATTCCTTTTTCTCAGTTGCTATCCTCCATCAAGTAGTTTCAACTGGAAAGTTTCAGCATAGACTTAGAGAAGATTAAAATAAATGATCATCTTCCAAGGAGAAACGTTGACTTATAAAAAGCTGTTATTGTCCTAATTATGCTTTCTGTTTCCAGGGAACCACATGGATGCAAGGGGCTGAGTACTATCTACTATTACTGAACATTTTGATCAAAGACTATAGAAAACTCCCGATCAAAGGGGAGAAAATACAGAACAGAATATCAAATTCTCATAGACTCCAGATCTGGAGCCAAGGGGGATGGATGAGTCCCTGAAACTACCGCTAGGAGATAATATTTAAAACTTAAACCAGAAACATCCCCTAAAGTCTTCTTAAAATCAGAGAATAGCTTAGATAAACTAGTTTTTTTTAAAAAAAAAGTGTGCCTTGAGCACTTAGCTCTTTTAAGCACTATCTATAAAGGATCAAGGAGTCCTGGTGTGGTGCTGTGGCTTAATGTGCCAGACTGCAAAGCTGTTTGAACTGCAAGGTCGGCAGTTCAAGCTCACCAGCTGCTCCTCGGAAACCCTACACAGGGTCACTATAGGTCAGAATTGACTCAACAGCACTTAACAACAACATAAAGGATCAAAGTGTCCACAGCAACTCAGAAAATTAGATTAGACAGGAGCCTTGGGGGAAATAAATTTGAGTTAATGGAGAAGGAACAATTCAGAAAAGGAGGATGAGAGAATGCTATCAATGACACTGAATTGTACGTAAAGAAAGAATTGAATTGGCGTTTGTCTTCCTGGGTATATTCTCTAGACATAACTATGGTACTTTTGTTTCAGCTTCTTAGTGGAAGTCATCTTGTTGACAAGGCATTGACCCCCAAACCCACTGCCTTTGATTCGATTCTGACTCAGAGCTACCAAGCAGGACAAAGTAGGTTTGCCCCTTAGGGAAGCAGGTTATGTCATCTTTCTCCCCAGAAGAAGCTGGTAGGTTTGAACCACCAAGGTTTTGCTTAGCAGCCCAGCACTTAACCACTGCACCACCATAGCTCTGAGACGATGTGTGACAATTCTTTTAAATACAAAGGAAAATGCAGTTTGGTCTATAATTTTTCACTAAAAGAGAGAATAGCACAAAGGTCAACCTAAATGTCTCTACTAACTTCAACCACACTTTTTTTAAATATATATAACATGTAGAAAGTGTATAAAATAGTAAAATAAAGGTGTGATTTTCACATGGTCTCATTACAGTGTTGTGAGTTTTAAGGTTATTAATAGCTCCTTTCCTAATATTTTAAGTGACAAGCCAAATGATATTAACTCTGATTTTAAAAATTGGAAAGTGAAAAACTGTGATGGTTTTGTTTAATTATAAATCTTTATCCTGATAAATAAAATTTCTACAGTGTAACTTTTGTGTCAAAACATCTTAGTATAGTTCAGTTACAACCCACCTGCCATGTCCACACTTACTCCAAACACTAATTACAGTTGCAGCATATGGTTCCATCAATCACCATTCTTATTAAACTTACATTTCATTTCCTGGAGCAATATTCAACTTCCAGAGGAAAAATTTAATAGTAAACAGCATGTAACCAACAATGGGTTTAATAATTAGCCTCAAAGAAGACACATGTTTTTCTACATAGAGACTACGCTACTAATAATTGCTTTTGTAACCTGGTTGCTCTACAAAGCACAGATTAAATCATTTCTTAATTTGCCAATATTAATAGTCCTAGGGTGGTGCTGTAACGTCAGCACCGGACTGCAAACCACAAGGTAGGCAGCTCAATCCCACCAGCTGCTCCTTGGAAAGCCTATACAGGGTCGCTAAGAGTCAGAAGCAAGTCAACAGCACTTAACAACAAAAACAACTATGAAATAAAGGCGCTCTGGAGGCACAGAGGGCTAAGCGCTTGGGCTGCTAACTGAAAAGTCAACGCTTCAAACCTACCAGTCACGTCATGAGAGAATGATGAGGCAAGGATTTGTAAAGATTTAAAGTCTCAGAAGCCCTGTGGAGCTGTTCTACTATGTCCTGCAGGGTCACTGTGAGTCCAAATTGACAGCAATAGGGTGAGTTTGGTGGCACAACGGTTAAGCTCTTAACTGATAACTGAAAGATCGGCACTTGGAGCAGTTCCACTGGAAAAAGGCCTAGCGATCAAAAAAGCCGAACTTGTAGTCCAAACTGACCTTACAGTCCAGTGCGTTATCCCACAGCACCACACCAGAACTCCAAAGAGTTCACCTAGGAGATCCTATAGAGCAGTTCTACTCCATCACCTGAGGTCATTAAGAGTCAGAATTGTCTTGAGGGCACACAGAAACAGTGTAGAATAGCAATGACGAAACAACGCCAGTTTCATTTTCACACTGGTGATTGTGGAATAAAAAGAGTACCCAATGCCTTGAGATACCCTACAGAAGTCAGCAGAAGTCTCCAGAGATATCTGACAAGGTAATTCCTAACCTTAAGTCCTAGAAGCCAAAAAGGAAAAGAAAGGATTCCTCCAGCCACAAAGTAAACAAGTTATGATTGTTAGCATTGAACTCTATCAGAACCAAATCCCCAATAAAAAACTACCACTGCAGTGAAAAACAGGTTAAACATTTTCACACAAACCACATACTGATTAAGCAGGTGACTTGGCTAGACAGGCAGGCCTCGTTGATTTAGTCCACGATCATCATTTTGTAACTATCACCTTCAGACTCCTGGCTCCACTTTCAGTGTTGTTGTTGTTAACTGCCTTGGAGTCAGTTCCCACTCATAGCGACCCTGTATAGGGTTTCCAAGGATTTTAAATCTTTACAGGAGCTGAAAGTCTCATCTTTTCTCCTGGTGGGCTCAAATCGCAGACCGTGTGGTTCGCAGTCCTGTGCTTATTGGATGGAGCTACGGCACTCTACTTTCTGTGAGCATCTTCTGTAAGTATTAGCACTACAACAATGAGTGAGGTCCTGGTGTGGCACTGTGGGGTCATGCACTGGACTGCAAGGTCGGTTTGGCTCAAAAGCAGCTTCCTTGGAAATCCTATACAGGGTCGCTATAGGTCAGAATCGTTTGATGTCACTTTAACAACACTAATGTTTATGCCATGATCTCGGCCCACTGGAAGACAGGCTGGCCATGCCTCACTGCCAAATATGAGATAGTAGACAGTGGTCAAAGAGGTCCTACGCCTGGTTGGCTGGCTTTACTAGCTTGGTAACCTTGGAGAGGTCAACTCACCTCTCTGGACTTCAATTTCTTCACCTGTAAAGAAAAGATCATGACTAAGGTCCCGTACAAATTTTTAAATTTTATGATTTTATCTGTACCTAGAAAAATGTGTTCAGAAACTTATGAGGTTGAAATAGATCATGTCTAGGTTTGTGGGTGGCACAGGTGATTGCAAAGTTGGCAGTCTGGACCCACCCAGTAGTGCCAGAGAAGAAAAGCCTGGTGACTTGCTCCTGCAAAGACTGCATCCAAGAAAACCCTATGGTTTACATGGAGTCACCAGGAATAAAAATCAGTTCAAAGGCAATGGGTTTGATTTGGTTTGTTTTTTCACAAGGTCCCTTCTAAATGAAGACTCTGGTTTTATGAGCTTATCAGTACAAAGAGAAGATTGGACCAAAGGAATGCTGAGATTTTATCCAGATTTAGCATTCTGAAATGGGTTTCACATGCAAAGAAATACACAAGATTGCTATCAGCCAGTCTTGGTGGGATTTTATGTAACGGCTCCTTTTAATACAAGGAGAGGACGATACCCCCTATTTAATGGAAAAATTGTTCAAACATGCTTTTAGAGAGCGTCGTAAAAATAGCTATTTCCCATAAAACTAAGAGAAGCAGACTTGGGACAGAGCCTACGATTAAAGCACTATCAAAACTGAATGAAAAGATATTACAAGGAATCTACAAACCAAAACTGTTGATCTGTAAAAGAAAACATACTGTCAATCTTTTTGCATAATGTGGTGGTTGTGTGCCATCGAGTCGATTCCAACTCATAGCGACACTGTACATAGGGTTTCTGAGACTGTAAATCTTTACCGGAGCTGAAAATCTCATAGTTCTCCCTCAGAGTGACTGGTAGTTTTGAACTGCTGACCTGGTAGTTAACAGTCCAGCTTATGCTCCAGGGTTTCTCTTCATAATATAGAGGGCTAAAAACTTAAGCCCTCGAATCCAGTTTCTAGCTGTAGAATCCCTATTTCTCCCTTTCCAGCCCATTTTTCGGTTTGTCATCCTATGGTGGTTTGTGTATTGCCGTGATGCTGGAAGCTATTTCTGCAGTGTTTCATACACCAGCAGCGTTATCCATGATGGACAGGTTGCAGCAGAGCTTCCAGAATAACAAAAAACTATAAAGAAAACCTTATGAATATCAGCTAAACAATGACAGAAGATGAGCCCCTCAGAATGGAAGAAAGCCAAAACATTACTGAGGAAGCGCTGCCTCCTCAAAACAGAGTTGACTGTAATGACTTGGATGGAGTAAAACATTCAGGACCTTCCTTTCCTGATGGGGCATGACTCAGATTGAGAAGAAGCACCTGCAAGCATCCATTAATAATTGGAAAGTGATCTACACAAAATATGAGCTAGAAAATGAGTGGAAAATCTAAGACTTGGAGAGGGGAAGTGACTTGCCCAAGGTTTCATAGCTAGTAAATACGGAATGGTGTTGTTGTTAGGTGGAAGTCATAAAAAATGAAATGGAGCACACAAAAATCAATGTCCTACACTGAAACAGACTGCTATTGGCCATTTTGAATCGGACAATCCTGTGGTTTACTATGCCTGGAATGACAAATTAAAGAGCAATGGTGTCGCATTCATCGTCAAAAAGAGCCTATTAAGATCTCTCTAGAATGGAAGACCTATAGGAAAAATACGACACAATGGAGACAGATGGACTGCTACTACAGGAACAAACGGGTCGCTCCCCTAGGAGACATTGGGGTAGTCGGTTGGGTCCCACCAACATAGCCGCCCCCCCC
>NW_006408789.1:1852422-1872763 GCF_000296735.1 Chrysochloris asiatica | reverse complement strand
CTAGAGCTAGGGGGCATGGAGGAAGGCAGAATCACCAGCGAGTACTATCCAATTTGTCTAGGTGGAGCTGATGAAATGAAATACAGATGGGTTACGTGCGATACTGTAGTGAATAATGGTTATCAAGACGGATTGTGAGTGTTGGAAATGTAAGGGTAGATGTTTTGTAGCAAGGAAGAGCGCAATTATTTCTCCAGTCTAGGAGCGGAGGTTTCTGGGACCACCAACAGATAAGAGCCGAAAACGGGACCCCACCCAGAGAACCGGGGATGCCTGAGATGGAGACAGAGATGATGACATGGAGAGATGAAGTGGCTGGGGACTTTGGATCCAGATAGGGAGAGGGACTGTGGGCCGAACACTGAGGGGGGAGGGGGGAGTGTAAAGCACGGGCTTCTAGGATATACCCTTGGGTCGGAAGACGATGCATGGAGGGGATTGGAACCATGGCAATGTAATGATATATGATGGGATGAATATGGAACTGAAGTTCTCTCATGTAAACTATCATATAATTCACAATAAAACATTTTTTTTTTTTAAATCTCTCTAGAAATGCAATGCCATCTGTGATAGGATGATACCTATGTGCCTATAAGGGAGCACTGTGGCTCTATAGGATAAGCATTGTACCACTAACCACAAGGTCAGCAGTTCAAGCCTACCAACCACTCTGCGGGAGAAAGATGAGGCTTTCCAGTCCCATAAAGATCTGCAGCCTCAGAAACCCTACACAGGGTCACTCTGAGTCAAAATTGATTCAAAGACACTTACAACACAACAAGGAAGACCAGTTAACACAATTAGTCATCAAATTTACACACAGCAACCACCAGAACCAATGATGAAGAAACTGAAGACTCCTACCAACTGGAGCTCTGGGAGCCTAGTGGTTACGAATCGGGCTGCTAACCTCAAGGTCAGAAGTTTGAAACTACCAGCTGTTCCATGGGAGAAAGATGAGGTTTTCTACTTCCGTAAAGATTTGCAGCCTCAGAAACCCTAGTCAGGGTTGCTATGAGTCAGAACTGACTCCACAGTACTTAACAACAACAACAACTTCTTCCTGGTGTGGTGCTGTGGGTTAATGCGTCAGACTGCAAAGTCATTTGAGCTACAAGGTTGGTGGTTCAAGCTCACCAGCTGCTCCTTGGAAACCCTATACAGGGTCGCTATGGGTTGGAATTGACTCGACTTAACAATAACAACAACCAACTTCTTTAGTCTGAAATTGATCAAGCAATGTTATTAAGATGCACCTATAATTACTAGTGATTGGAATGCAAAAGTGGAAAACAAAGAGGAGGGAGATGAAAATGACATGGAGATTGCATGACAGAAGTTTCTGAGGCAAACAACTTATTCATTTCAAATACCTTTTTTCCATAACTTAAACGACAACTATACACATGGACCTCGTCAAATGAAATACACAGGAATCATACTGACTACATCTGAGAGTAGAGATGATGGAGAAGATGGAGAAGCTCAAATATCATCAGCCAAAACAAGGGCAAGGGGCTGACTAGGGAATAAACCATCAATTGCTCATATGCAAGTTTAGGTTTAAAAACTGTTTCAACAAGGCCACTAGAGCCAAAATACAACCATGAATATATATTCCACCTGAATTTAGAAAGTGTCTCAAGAACAGATTTGATGCTTTTAATGATAGAAGACAAGAGGAACTGTGGAATGACATCAAGAACATCATACATGAAAACAGGAGGTAATTAAAAAGATGAGAAAGAAAGAAAAGACCAAAGTGGGTGTGAGAAGAGACTCTTAAACTTGCCCTTGAACCTTGAGTAGGTAAAACAAATGGAAGAAATGATAAAGTAAAAGAACTGAGTGCAAATTTCAAAGGACTGCAAGAAGAATAAACAAATCTGATTTGGAAAGAAGTGTATGTCAGAATGCTCCTAGAAAGCAAAAACACATATTTTGGACATGTTATTAGGAGAGACCAGTCTCTGAAGAGGAATCCTGGTGTGGTGCTGTGGGTTAATACGCAGGAATGCAAAGTCAGTTTGAATTTCAAGGTTGGCGGTTCAAGCTCACCAGCTGCTCCTCTGAAGTCCTATACAGGGTCTCTATGGGTCAGAACCAACTCAACAGCACTTAGAATAACAACCACAGTCCCTAAAGAAGGACATCATGCTTGCTAATGTAAAAGGTCAATGACAAAGAGGAAGCCCCTCAATGAGATGGATTCACACAGTCGCTGTATCAGTGGGTTCAAACATACCAATTGAGGATAGTGCAGAACAGCGTTTATTCTGTTATGCATAGGAGCCTACTTGCTGGCACCTAACAGCAACACCATTCCTCATTTATTAGCTGTGTGATCTTGGGCAAGTCACTTCCCCTCTCCAAATCTTAGATTTTCCACCCATAATATGAGAATGACAGCACCAGTCTCTGAAGGCTGGTATAACAATTACACAGGATCATCCATTTAAGGCTTCTAGTATGGTGCCTGGTGCACTTTGGTCAAAATATACCAGCTTTGGATATTGGTAAAGTTATTTCTCTTTTATAAAGAAAACAAAAAACAATTGCTATTGAATTACTTGTGACTCATGGTGACCACATATGTGCAAAGTAGAACTGCATTTTACAGGGCTTCAAGGCTGTGATCTTCCAAAGCAGATCACCAGGCCTTTCTTTCGAGGTATCTCTGGGTGGGTTCACACCTCCAACCGTTCAGTTAGCAGCTGAACACTCAACTGCTTGCACTAGGGAGTCCCAATGTGATGCTATAGGATAAGCTCAGGATCGCAGGTTTGATTTGAACCACAAGTTCGACGATTCAAACACACCAGTCACTCCTTAGAAACTCTAAACTGGATCATTATGAGTTGGAATGGACTCAACGGCACCTAACAACAACAAAGAACTCTAATAATTCTTAACAATTTCTCCTAATGCTGTTAATTCAACAGTTAGGTTATATAATTTATTATATAAGGAACTGGGCATGCCAAGATGAGAAAGACTTGAAAGTTTGCCTGCCTTCTGTATCTGACTAAATTCTCATCCTCAACACACTCAGTGAGAAGGGTCACTTGTTCCATCAAACTTTTGTTGATAGTGATATCAATGACTGTGCACTTAGTAGGCCTTCTCTGTTGTTGTTGGTATGTGCCATCGAGTCAGTTCCAACTCATAGGAAACCTGCATAGGGTTTCCAAGGAGCGGCTGGTGGGTTTGAACTGTCAACCTTGTGATTCACAGTCCAGTGCAGATCCTACAGCATCACACCAAGAGTCCAGACCTTCTCTCTCACAGTTCTTATTCCACTGCTTTTTAATTGTCCAAGTAGGGTCATCTCCTCACTAAATGAGGAGAAACAACAGATAATGTCCCTAACCTTGCTAATACAGAAACCAACACAGGACCAACATTCAATAAAGTGTACTGAATGCATGAATGCACAAGTTAATAAAATCTATCTATCTAATAGATGGAGATGGATTAACCAAGTGGCAGCATCAATGGACTCAACCGTGGCAATGATGGTGAGGTTGGCCCAGGATTGGGTAGTGTTTCGTTCTGCTGTGCATTAAGTTCACTATGAGTTGGTACAGACTTGATGGCACCTAACAACATCTAATATCTATAAGATTAATAAAATCTATTAAATGGATGCTAGTGGTGGTGTGTCATGGAGTCGGTTCTGACTCATAACGACCCTGTATAGGGTTTCTGAGGCTGTAAATTCTTCACGGACGCAGAAAACCTCATCTTTCTTCTGCGGAACAGCAGGTAATTTCAAACTAGCTGACTTTGAGGTTAGCAGCCCGACTCGTAACCACTACACTAAGGCAAATCCATTTACTACCAAAATGAAAAACATTCTTTGGTGATTTCTCTAATAAACAGAAACCCAACACATTGCTGTTGAGTCAATGCCGACTGAAAGTGACCCTACAAGACTAGGTAGAACTGCCCCCACACAATTTTCAAGGCTATAAATCTTTAAGGAAGCAGATTGCTCCCTAGAAGCAACTGATGGGTTTGAACTGCCGACCTGTCAAGAAGCAGCTGAGTACTTAACCACTGTGCCACCAGGACTCCCTGTATGAACTGTTGAGAGTCCACACATACAGTTCATCCCACCCAGTCTTCCATGAGTTGCATGAATTGAAATAAGGTAGCCGCATGTATGAATGAACCAACAACCAACCAACCAAAGAAACTGTCAAAACAATTCCAGAAAGTGAACTCTTTCTCCTGATATTTTAAACTTCTTTCCTTAAATACCCAAAATAGAGAATCACCTCTATGCCAATGGCTTTGGTTAGGTTTTTTTTTTGTTTTGTTTTGTTTTTTAAATCCTTACAGACAAGAAAGAAAGAAAAAAGGTTTTGAAACTTCAATGCAGTGAATGGCAGTCTGGGTTATTAAGGTATGTTCTTCTACTATTGGATTTCCCAGGTTAGGTAGGGACTCTGCTGAGCCATGTTCCAAATTTCATTAGAATGCCAAATGATCCTGGTCAGTAAAAAAAAAAAAAAAAAACAGAAAATAAAGTGGGAGAAAAGACCTGGGAATAGAGTGATGGAGTGACGGAAACAGAGGGGAATAAAAGTAATAATAATAAAATCTTGATGGGGAAAAACAAGCCAAAAGGATTTGGGGAGGAAAGAACATTAGAAAATAAAGCAAAGGAAATGAGAAAATATGAGAATGGACCATTTAAAAATAAATAACAGGTCAGAGGAGGAAAGAGGAAGTGTGCCAATACAAATCAACTATTAAAATATATATATACACACACACACACACACACACACATATATATATATATATATATATAATTATTTTTAAAGTCGTACTTCTTTAAGTGAGACAAATGAATCGAGAAGCCAAGGGAACTGCCCAAGATGTGGTACTTGGCACAGACAGATGTGGGCTGCTGGGGTCCTAAAATATGCCATGGTTTGGAGCATGCGAACGAGCCGGGGCCAGAGAATACATACGAAGGGTGGAACCAAGGAATCTAGGTCTGGGGAGAGGCACTTCTGTGGTTCCCAAGCTCGAGGGGCAAACTTGAACCTTAAACTGTAGGAGGCCCTGTGTCCTTCCCAAAGTGAAGCAGATTTGAGAGGCTTTCAAACTAAATGGAAAATAATTATTATTATTTATCAATCTGAACTCATTGAGATCGGCCTTTGGAAACCTCTTCTGCTGAACTTAACATGCTTAATTCCCTTTAACGTTAACATACACAGTTTCCTCAGGGAAATTCACCGAAGCCCCTGGAAGTTAAAAAAAAAAAAAAATGCAGAAAAAAGTGCTCTACTATCTTTTTAAAGATACTGTATTTGGTTAAAGTAGAAGGTGCTGTAGTACTAAGCTAGTATTACTATGTGTCAGCTCAGAGGGAGTGCAGAGGAGACAAAAAATATATCAAATTTGTTTCCTGATAATTTTTTGTTTCCTATGCAGCAATTTAATAGATTTCTGGCATTCAGATTACTGATATCATTATTGAATTTTTCAGGATATTGAATTATAGCTATATAAAAATTAGTCCACTCTATTAACAGGATTTGATTTCTCTTTAGGATAAATATATCCAGCCTACATAATAAAACAAAACTCTGTACCATGGCGTTGGTTCCAACTCATAATGACCCTGCAGGCAGAGTAGAACTGCCCCCCCCAAATTTCCAAGGCTTTAAATCTCTAGAGACTGTCACATCTTTCTCGTGACGAAGGGCGAATGGAGTCTAACCATGGAGTGGTTTAACCACTATGCCATTAGGCTCCTTCAACTACATAATGTCGTTGCTGTGTGCCATTGAGTAAGTTCCAACTTCTGTTGGTACTGCTGTCGTTAAATTCCATCGAGCCGGTTCCAGCCCTGTGTGGGGTTTCCAAGGAGCTGCTGGTATGTTTGAATTGCCAACCTTATGGTTTGCAACTCAACAGCACTTCACAACACAACAACAAGTGGGTTTCCAAGAGCAGCTGGTGAGTTTGAACTAGCTGCAGTTGCCAGTCCAGTGTTTACTCTACAGCACCACACCAGGCCTTAAGCTACAGAATTGTGGTTGCTGTTGTTAAGAGTCAGTTGCGACACATAAAGATCCTGTATAGAGTTTCCGAGGAGCAGATGGTGAGCTTGAACTGCCTACCTTGCAGTTCAAACCGACTGCAGTTCAGCACATTAACCCACAGCGCCATACCATGACTCACCAAAATCAACACTGTATCATCCTCACCAGCACCATGATTATTGGCATAGATTACCAACACCATATCTTCATGTCATTTATGAATGGCAGTCACACCTTCTTTATTTGATCAGGGTTCTTGAAAGTATCACTTTATCAGACTCCTAAAAATTTTGTCAGGACCAAAAAAGCTGTCTTTTCAACATTCCTATTTTTAAGAGGATCTAAACATTTATACATATTTTTTTCAATTGTTGATTCTTACAGTACTTCCCTTATAACTCTTAATAATAGTCTCCAAGGCACAGGAAGTAGAAATTATGGTTTCGTATCTTATGAGATCAGAGATGTCATAAACGTGCTCTCCTTTACCTCAGCTCGTTTCAACCTCAGATTTCAAAACAGCATGAGGCATGGATGCAGGACAGAGTAGCGGCAACCCAGACATACTTCGTTGTTGTTGTTTTTTTAAAATGACATTATCCATCAATTCACTGGTTGTGTTTAAAATATAAAATAGAACTACTCGAGGACTCTGGTGGACCGCCTCCTTTCTATGAAATTCACTGTACTTCGTTTTGGTTGGTTTTCATTCAGGCAGCTATGTTTTTGGATTTATACAGCATCTTTCTGTGGTATAGGTGTTGTGGTTCTAAACACTTTTAACCACTCCTTGTTTTCATTTTTCAGATCAGCACACCAAGACTTAAAATTAAACTCATGGCTAATCGCCCCAATCCCTTCCAGGTCTCCTTGAAAGAAGGGAACACATTTACACATTACTTTCCCCACTGGGTTCTCCTGAAAGCAATTCTGAGGTCAGAGGGAGGAGACAGATGATACATTATCTTTAGGCTGAGCATGGATTTTAGAAAGGAAAAAAAAAGGCATAAATAAAATTCATACATGTCTTTATGTAAAATCATTTTATATAATCAGGGTTTTAAAAACACAAAACTCTGGTTTTAAAAACTTAAGAGTTTAAACACTGATTATCTGAAAATGATTTTACATAAATTATCTAAAAGGATAAATGTTTATGATAACCAAGGCTACATATAGATAATGAAGACCCTGATAAAGATTTTATTTCAAATTGGTTTCCACAGGAAAGAAAAATGTTCCCTTTCTCATCGCTCTGTATTTTTGGATGACACGCTTGATCATTTAAATCTGTTCTGTATCAGTTTTGTTTTGTTTTTTAGCTTCCAAAAACACTAGACCAAATATCAATAAAGTAGATAAAATAATAATAATGTCTACTTTGTGTATAGCTTACATATCACTTTCACACATCCTATAATCTTACTTGGCAAAATGATAAATGTCCATTGTTTGTGGAAATTTGACATCTTTTATCATTTTTACCTGATATTTTCGTTCCTGTCATGGACAATTTCTTGCCCCTGTCTTTTATATCCTTAAAACCATATGAAATTCCTGAATTGGAATTTTTATAAGTTGTATCATAGCCTAAATACTACGAGAGAGATTCAAAACGTTCGTGGAGACATGGAATTTTAAAAAATAGTGGAATTTTTCCACTAACTTTCTGAAGCCTACTCGTCTACTTCCAAAAGTAGACAGCAAACAACTATAGCCAAGAACCAAAATGAAATGAATGTGAGAAAGAAGATTAGAGAACGTGGCAATAATTTTTCAGGGTCTTTCTACCCAAGAGTTACAAACCATGTGGAGTAGGTGAAATTGAAATGGGGATTGAAGATATGATTCCATTTTAATCCTCAAATATACTCATTCCTGGGGCAGGATATGATTTCTTAGACTTTTTATATACCATAGAAGCACTAGTGGGGTAGTTAGCACTTCAGTGAAGGAAAGAATGGGCAGAAAAGTGTTAAAATATCACCTCAATATAAGGAAAGAATGATTGGCAATCAAAAAATTAGCCACTCAAATCTATCCTGAATATCAGTCTCAGTTCAAAGTTGAGAACTAGTTTTAAATGATCACAAATTGGCAAGCCAGCCATTCAAAATATACATACAGTGACTATGGACATTACCAGAGCCCTGAATTTTATGTAAAAGGTTGCTATACCAAACATTTTAGAGAAGTGGGTGATATTTAATACTTAAGCACACTGACTAAAGACATGAACATAATCATGCCGCATTATAAATACCTAACATGAATTTTAAGTTTCTTCTTCAGTTTGATTCAAAAGTCTTAAATGGTCTGTACTCTTCAAAGGAATCCAACATAAAATGCCTCCCATTCACCTACATTATTAAAAGCTAATGGAATTTTAGGGAAGGCCCAACTTGCAAAATCACGGCTTCCCTAGAACCAATTTATTCCCTTCATTACAATTTGTTGAGACAAGTGATAATCTTTCTCATTTTTATCTATTACATAGTTACTATATTTTCTTCTATTTCTAATTACACAGGTATGACTGCATAGGCCAAGGGTATGAAGGTAGCCAGCCTCTATTGCTCAATAATGTGGACTTCACCTCAATTTTCTGAACATCCCAATGGGATATTCAGATGGATAATTCACACTACAGCTCCACTTTACAAATTAAGACATTATGGATCAAAATAGTAAAGTTTCAGGTCACTAACCTGAAAACACCAATCTGATTTACTGGGGGGGGGGAAGGAAAACAAAGACAATCATAAAAGTTTTTTGACTTGTGTAGATAAACCAGTAGCCGGAATTTTTCATTTTCTACTAAAATCTAACATGCTAGGTGAGTAGGTTTCAAACTTCTTTGCTCTCAACCCACAGTAAGAATTCTATTTCATATAAAGATTATAAGACAGGAGCATGTATAATTCTAACAAATTTTTCATGAAACAAAACTTACACTTTTACTAAGCAGCATGCACTCTGTAGTTTTCTGTTACATTGCTTTCTATTTTACTCCTTAAAAAATCTGTTCTAGGTTCAATCTACTGATTTGATGATGCGGTGAGTCATGACAAGCAGTTTGAAAATTACTGCTGATTTGGTCCTCCAAAATGTTAGAAAGCAACTTAGTAAAATTAAAGACTCCTAAGAGTCTAATCAATTCTTTTATTTTTACCTATTCCGACAGGAAAACTGAGAGGGAAAAGAATACCAAAAAACCTTTGTCTCTCAAATAGCCCCTTCTCTTCTTCTCTAGGTAATAAGAGGCAAAATTCAAACCAAAGAGAAACAATGTTATAAAAAGTAAACTGTAGAGTGAAAAATCATTCTAATACCGAAATTTCTACACAGAGGCCAAGTGGAATGATTTTATTTTTAACTTTATATGAAGTCTCTGATTTTTTTTTTTTAATTCTAAAAGTGTTTGGATATCATTTAATGGAAAAAGTTTAAGATGGGGTATATTCCAGTGCTATTATGTGCCCCTGGGCTGATGAACACCCTGAATAAAATGTGGTCCTCTTTTTATTTGACCATGCTCACTTTGTAATTATTAGCAAGGCAGTAAATAATCCACTAAGAAGCAGTCTCATTAGTGCCCATTGAAATTCAGTGGGATTAATTTGCAATAAAAGAACTGAAAATTAAAAGGAAAAGAAATTTTTTTCTGGAGTCCACCATAAGGTTATGAAATTCACATCCACCCAGGGCCTTCTCTCATATCAAGGAATTGTAAACGCTGTGTATGAATTAGACTTAATCGCTGTATATTGTTCTAGCATATTAAAAAAAAAAAAAAAGTGGGCAGAAGAAATCAGTTTTTTTTTCCTATATTAATCCTAAATTAATACAAGTGAAATGTATTTGAAGTATTTCAACTTTTAAAAGTTTTGTCCATTGTTCGTCTTTTAAAAAGCACCTGAGGTTGGACCTGGTTGGTTCTAGGAAGTACCTGTAAACCCTTGAGGGGTTGAGGCTGTATGTTCACTCTCTGGGGCCACCTTGCACCTTAGCCCTGCCTCCTGCTCCAGATACTTCTGAAAATAGAAAACTAAACAGAAAGTGGTCCTGGGCTTGCAGGGCAGAGGATCGGGCAAGGGTAAAGAGGCAAGGCCAGAAGCCAAAGTGCGCAGAAGGGAAGCGCTCAACTCAGCCCCAGTCACGTGGGAGCCCTGAAAATCCTAAATCCCTGTCCAGCTTCAGGCCCAGCCTGGAGCAGAGGGAGAAACTGTTAAAGGGCACAAGAAATGGAAGCTCAGGAAGATGGAATTATCTATATATATTTAAATGAAAACACAAAGCATTCTCTACTGAAGTTACCAAAGTGTCCTAGTCAGTCTTCAGCTGCCAAGTGACTCAAAGACCAAAGACGCAGCCGGGAGCATTGAGGTGTTTTCTGCCTGGTAGGCCAGATGTGCAACTCAACTGGCGGGGATCCTTTAAAAGGAGTTGTACTTCGATGTGGACTGATTTAAACTCACAAGACACCTAGACATTTCCGACTGTTGGAAGTCACATGCCAACATCTTCTCCAACAAGGACTCAGACAGATAACTCAGAATTCAGAAACTTACTGAAGCTCTTTCAAACCATCTCTGGTTCCTGAGTTGTCCGTTTTTCATCCCAACGCTCTCCAGCGTGAGATGGGGAGAGGGCATGCAAGTGACAAGAATCATCTTTCAAATTAAAAAAAAAAAAAAAAGCGTGCAGATTTCCAATCCAAGAGGAAAGATTTTTAAAAGAAAAATCTAAAATAATTATAACAACCCCAAACACCCTCCAATCCTAAATACCCAAGCGGGTTCACAGACTGAGGACTCAAAGCTCCTGGTGTTCATTGGCATCAGAGTGTACCCCCGCCCCCACCCCACCCCAAAATAAGGGTTGCATTGTTGCCTCTTCCAGCGTTGGTTTGGTGAGGAGGCCCGCGGGGTTTGAGGTCTGCCTGCTCTTACGCAGACCGAACCAGCTCTTTTTTTGAAGCTTCCCAGGGCGAAAACTCGACTTTGGGACGAGGGCTCCACTAGAGCCCCGCTCCCGGCGTGCCCTTGACTCCCGCGCAGGGCGCCCGGGGTCTCCAGGTGGCCCTCCCGTGACACCCCGCGCCCCCGGACCCCCGACGGCGGGTACCTGTAGTAGGGGGGCGGCCCGGGCTCGTGCACCGCGTAGGCGCCCTGCTCGTTCTCGAGGTAGTAGGGCACCTGCTGGCCGTGCGGGTGCAGGAAGGGCGAGAGCTGTGGCGGCTGGTGCAGCAGCATCAGCGGGTTCGGAGACACGCTGGCCAGCGGCGGGAAGCCACCCAGGCCACTGGCACCGAATGCCTCTGCCTCGGCCCCCGGGCCGAAAGCGAGGCCCGCCTGGCCGTAACCCGGAGCCGAGGCTGCGGCCGCGGCGTTGAAATCGTACGCGGCGCCCTCGGAGTAGTTGTACACGGTGGGCTTGCTGCTGTCCACGTACATTTCACCCAGGGGCCGCTCCAAGGGGATCTTGAGCTGCGGGCGATTCAAGGGCTCCAGCTCGTTCCCTTGAATCTGGTGCAGCAGAGACATGCCGGACGCTTTGGTGTGGAGGGTCATGGTCAGTGGCCGCGGGCGAGGCGCATATCTTGCTCTCCGCGCGCCAAAGGGCTCAGCAGCCGACGGGCCACCTGGAAAAAGAGCAGAGTGCGCGGTTAGAGGCGGCGCCGGGAGCGCTGGCCCAGCCAGAGGAACCCGGGGCCGACGGCGAGCAAGTGCAGCCCGGGTATGAGCGCGCTCAGCCAAGTCGCCGGCTCTCGAGTCTCCAACTTTAAGTACTGGTCTCCCGAGCTCATATGCATTACAAAGGTCCTGGAAGCTGGCCAGGGGCTGGTTGCCTTGCCCTGACGTTGGCTTAAACATCACTCCAGGCACCAATCTTTTGGGAGCGATCCCAGGGAGTGCTTCCCCAACTTTTCTTGTTGTCCCTTAAGGAGGAGGGCTAGATCTCACTAGGGGTGGCGGGGCAGGAAAGAGAAGGGATTTGCTAAAGGTGGAGTAGGGCAGACCAGGCTTAAAAGGAACTCCGAAGACTAATCTAGGGGCCACTCTTTTCGAATGGTCTGTTTAATGTGCCCCTTTGCTAGACTTTCATCTATCCCTGTTTGTCTCTGAGCTTGAATCGCTTTTCTCTGTGGTTAGCAATCTGTCGTGTGTACATAGAATGACCCTGGAGAGGACTGCTCTGTAACTGAGATATGGCAGATAGGATGAGGAGCGTGGTTGCATTTGCAGCCAGCACATACAGCTATATTTAGCAGTTCCCGAGACTGATGGCAGTCTTGGGGGGTTGGGGGTTGGGGTGGAGATTCAAGGTGTACTTATAGAAAAAAATGCCTTTTGCAAATAAAAGAATGCTACGGGGCCTCAGTTTCCTCCTCTGTACAATGCCTGCACAATGCTCCCTTCCAGCCCGCCTTGCATGTTTGTGTTGGCCCTGGGCGCTGTACTTGGTCCCATTAGGAATTCTCATGTGAACGATGATTCATAAGAACCATTGGTTAGGCGCACATGGGTGTCCATGCCTTCCATGGATTATACAACCAAAACTTCAGAAAACTGCATCAGAATCTTGTCCTTTTTTGTCATAAAAAGTATAACCTCCGGGCATTCACTAGCCCTTTGGTAAGTACGTTACACTGCTGGACCCACACATTCTTAAATGCAATGTCATTTCCACTGTTTAGTCCTGCAATAGGACCTTCTCAATTCACTTGGGCTAAGATTGCAGTTGTTGTTGTTAAGTGACTTCCGTCAGTTCCAGCATTATAGGGTTTCTGAGGAGCAGCTGGTGAGTTTGAACCGCCAACCTTGTAGTTTAAACTAACCTTATGGTCTAGGATGCCTCACCAGGACTAGGATATTCAGAATTAAATATCCAGGTGAAAAGAAAAATAGAAAGAAAAAAAAAGTTTTGGAACTGAAGTGAAATCACACACATCAAAATGTATACAGACAAAATATACACCCATCAATGAAACAATAGGGAAGGTAAATGCTCCATGCACCCGTGGTGATTTTGGATAGTTTATATTTCTAAATAAACTTCTTTTGACTCTGTCTAGCAGACTCTGAAATAACCATTAAGACTTAGCTGTATGATACTCAACAGAGTATCTGACAAAATACTCATGGAATGTATAAATATCTGGGTTACTGTAAACAACAACAGTTTTGATATTGTGGCATTTTGATACCAATATGAACACATTTTATCTAATTCTGACAAAAATAGGCAGTTCATCTCAGAACTCTATGCAAATGTAGCTGATTTCTAAGGAAGCCAGAATAAAACTTAGCACCAATAACAACAGATTGTAAGTAAAAGAAAGGGTTAAAAACACAATAAGTAAATCACAGATTCTCTTTCTGGCTAGCCACCTTTGCTTTTTTTTTTAAAAAAAAACAAATGCTTTAATTTCTGTAAATCATATTTTCAATTTTCATATGCCTTTTTTATTAAACAAGGCAAAAGCACTTCATAAAGCTCTTAAAAATCTGAACCTGCCCAATGACATATACATTGCACGGAAAATCCTCCAAGTCCTGAAAGACCCAGATGAGCCATACACATGCCTTCAAGGCAAGCAGCAAAAGCCTCTTCTCCCTGCTAAGGATACAGACACTGGCCAGCAAGGTAAGTTGTTTTCTCAAAATGCAAAGAGCTACAGAGAAAGAAATCAAAACAATCCTACCCTGCTGGATCTACAGCGCTTTTCCAGAACTCTTCCATGGGCTTGAAGAAGTCAAAGGTCAAGACTCGGAGACTGAAGGCAGGAGTGTGTTCGCCTCTGTGTGCTAGTGATTCTGTGTGTGAGCGAGGCAGAGCGTGTGGGGATGTGTTTGTGCATGGAATGGCAGGGATTCGGGAAGCAGCCAGTAGGCAGGGCACTTGGCAGCCCCTCCCGGCAGACGCGCAGCTGGGCTGCAGCTCGATGAATGGCAGTGGGCAGTGAGGGGAAGGTTGTCGTGTGCTCTTGGTGAGCAGTGTGGCAAAGCCAGAGGAAATGTTCCCAGGGAGAAGCGCAGCTCCTGCCCTCTCTGCTCCTTACCCTGAGAGTCTGGAAAGTGGTCCCTAGTTCCACTGCCATCCAAAGCCGGAGGATAAACAGGGCTGTAAATCACAGGCTTACGGTTCAAATGGAATGCCAGTCAAAAGTGTATGAAGATCAAGTTCACAAAATGTGACGTGGGTGGGTGTTCCTAAAGAACATCATTTAACAATAAAAGCCTCTGGGATGCACTTGGGTGGAATGCCTTGTTGGTGCCGGCCCCCAGGGCTCTGAACCCAAACACAGTTGCCTTGCCTCTGGTCCCACCAGGAAGCCAGATGTTGGAAGAAGTGGTTTGACATTCTAGGGATGTGTTTCCAGCTGAAATGCAATACTCAGCCACCTCTTTAACCAAATCTATAAGCCTTCCCACAAAGGGCTCAGTTAACTGCTTTCTGTAAACATGTGAAAAAATAATATTATTAAAAGTGCAGGGTAGGAAGACAAAGGTGGGTAGCTTTGTTCAAAACTGATTTTAGACTTGCACGTTGTACAACCATTCAATATGGGCATGGTTTCTGTTTCCCCACCGTGTCCACATGGATCCAACCTGGCAGTCAGCGTCTCCCTTAACCATGGTACCGAGTCCTTATGTGGCGCTGTAGCATAAGCACTGGACCACAAGGTCTAAGCTGTTCAAACTCACCAGTCACTGCTTGGAAACCCTATGCAGGCTTGCTATGAGTCGGACGGCACTTAGCAACAACAGTGTGCCCGAATCCAAGGTCCCAGGACATGTGACGCCCAGTGCAGCCTTGTGTTGTCAGACATTAGTCACAGCCTTGAGTATTAAATGACTCTAATCACAATGGCTATACAAGGTTGCTGTGAGTCGGAACCAATTTAACCAACAACATTTAAGAACAACAATCAAAATGGCAGGTGTGGCCCATCTCTGGCCTGGGACCCTCTGCAGTTAACTGAAAGATTTAGGAATGGCTCTGGAGACGGCACAAAAAATAAAAGCTGTAAAAGTGTTAAAGATGTTGTAATACAATTAAATATATTTTGTGCTTGGAACATTGAAGCATGGAGTCAAAAACATGCACAAAGTTTGGGGGTCTATTCTAGGTGACAGTGGTGGATTCCTGGGTCCTCATTAAGATCAGGGATGGCCAGCCATGAAACAGACCAGTCCAAAATCAAGCTAGAAGGTGGAACGGGGTAGGGAAAGAAGGGAGAGGAGAATGGCAGGGGGTGGTAGAAAGGAAGGAGATTCTTCAAATATTCCCCTTGAACATAAGTAATGTGTGTCAGAGCAAAACTGTGCACCAGAGGGTTTTCAGGGGCTGATTTTCAGAAGCATATCTCCAGGTATTCCTTCTAAGGTACCTGTGGGTAGACTGGAACCCTCAGCTAAGAACATTAATCACTTGTACCACCCAAGGTTCCCAGGTTTACCTAATGGGTGGGCAGGGTCCCACACTATGGAGATTTTCCATTAGAACCTCTGGAAGCGACTTCATGGCTTCATCCTTTTCCCTTTACACAGTCATGCTGGTTTGCCCATCTTCGACCCAAACTTAACCTGGCACTGCCACATGAAGAAGGGTAGAGTCTTTTCCTCTAGTCACACCTCTGACCCACTTTTCCAGCAGTCTTCTGGGCATTTCACCTGCAAGCCTTTCTTCAAACTAGGAGTCTTCATTTTCTGGCCTCAAACATGGTGTTCTCCACTCCCCTCTTTGTGTAAACAGCATCCCTATTCCCTAGGCCCCTGGATTAAAATCTTAGTCTTAAGCAATCTCTTTTCCTAGTCTTCCATACCTGACCAGGGACCAGTTCCTGACTTCCTAATGATCTCTCCGTATCCTTGTCATTGTTACGTGCCATCCAGTTGGTTCTGAATAGTAGAGACCTGGCATAGGGTTTCCAAGGAGCGGCTGATGAGCTGGAGCCACCAACCTTGTGGTTCAAACCAACCTTGTAGTCTAGCGCATTAACCCACAGCGTCACACCAGGGCTCCACTCCTTATCCTACTGCCTGGTTATTCTATTGGATTTTCCTGCTCCAGCAACCATCTTCATGACCCAGTTCCTTCCTTATCCCAGGAAGTCAAGCTCTCTTCTCTGCACACAACTGCCCCTTCTCATCTTCCCCCAAACGAAAACTTGATACTCTTCAAACCCAAGTCCATTGCCACCAAATGGATTTCAACTCATGGTAGAGACCCCATGTGGTACAGAGTAGAACTGCCCGCTAGAGTTTTCTTGGCAGTTGGGTTTTGAGCTGAGCTGCTAACCGCAAGGTCAGCAGTTCAAGTCTACCATGGGAGAAAGATGAGGATTTCTGCTCCCATAAAGATTTGCAACCTTGGAAACCCTATACAGAGTCGCTATGAGTTGGAACCAACTCAATGACACATAGCTACTACCAGGCAATCTACGATAAGCACTGGTCTGTAAATCACAAGGTTGGTGGTTTGAGCCCACCAGCCGCTCAGCAGGAGAAAGATGAGGTTTTCTGTTCCCACAAAGATTTATAGCCTCAGAAACCTCCATATGGGGTTGCTACTAGTCAGAACTGACTTGAAGGCACTTAACAACAACAATATTTATGGAAGAAGCTTGCCAGGCTTTTCTTCTGCAGCACCACTGGATGGGTTTGAACTGCCAATCTTTGAGTTAGGCATCAAGTGAAAGCCATTTGCCCCACCCAGATACATGTCTAGTGTAACTCAAAGCATTCTTTCCTACTTACAACATTCTCTACAGTCCCCCTCCTCCAACTCTCCTGGCTGGTCAGAGGTCATTACACCCAGTTTTTGGCCCACCTATAGCTTCCTTTTTCCCCTATTCCAAACAAGTTTCCTCTCCTCTAGATCCCATGGTATTTTATTTTTATCTTTCATACATTTGTTACATTCTTCCTTGAAGTACTTATTTATATATTGTAATCTCTTCATTCTGCTCCAAAGCTTCTTGAGACCAGGTTCTAGATAAAGTTATTCTGGAATTCTCATATTAGCTTATGAAATATTTGCCAACTCAGCAGTCCAGGTACTTAAAAGAACCAAATAATATGACATCGATATGAGTAACCATTTCTAAAAGCTAACTCTCCATGTAACATTCTGCCACATTTAAAACTGTTTTTGTTAAAAGATTGTCTTTCTGTCTTCATACTGAATAATGTCATAAAGTAGAAATTCAAATATATACAATCTTGAGGGTTAGGGTTGCAATGCTTGGCAGCATGATCCACAAGGGAGCTGTGAATTTTTAGTTTGAAACCAGATAAGTACTATTACCAAACACAACTTCTGCTCTAATTCCATTAAAACCTTTTTTACATTTACAAAAGCATTATCCCTCCAAAAGAAACATAGAGAAAAAAAAAATTAATTTGGAAACATCTCCAAAATAATTTATTCTACTAGAAATAGTTCTCTTAGTCGCACACAGACAGGTTTAGCTATATCCAAATAGATCATTAACTGATTTTAGAACATTTTTGATACCATTGTTGTGCTATTGAGATGGTTCCAACTCATCGTGACCCTGTTTAAGGTTTCCGAGGATCAGTTGGTGGGTTTGAGTCACCAACCTTGCAATTAGCAGTCCAGTGCTTATCCAACTGCACCTTCCCAGGACTCCTGATACTATTAGCTTTCTTACAAAGTGGAAGAATACTGAAGAATTTTCTTTTAAGCATTTTAAAAATTTCTAATCTTTGAAAAATAGTTTGGCTATTTGTTTGAAGTGTTCTTGCTTAGCTCCTAGACTTTTTTCACCTGGTCTCACATTTTTGTTTGGGGTTATTCCAGTTAATATTCATCCACCATGAAATGTACGTATCTTGCATTATATTTTGCTAGTTTTGGATAAATGGATATTCCCATGTGAATGGATGGTCCCAATGAAGGAATGTTTCCATCTCCCCAGAAGGTCCCTTTCTGCCCTCTTCTAGTTAATTTAATCCTTTTATGGAAAGCCACTGCTCTAATTTCCATCACCATTGACATGTTTTGCCACCTGGCCCTGAATGGGATCCATGGCGACTTACAAATCAGAACAACACTCCACACTCCCAACCAATGACCACCAGACATGTACTGGGTACACAGCCTTACTAGATCATCAAGGCACAGAGCCCTACTCCCAAGTACAGCGCCTTCCCTGGGGCAGAGTTCCTCAAAGGCCCTAGAGCTGTACTCATCCTCTGTTCATAGAACACAGAACACAGCAAGCTTTTACCATGATCATATGCTACTTAAGCCTTTAATGACAGAACTTAATGAGAAGTCAAATGGAATCAATATTCTTTAACATGTTTCTAAATATAATCTTTTCTCCCCGATGCCGTGCCAGAAAAAAAAAAAAAAGCCATGATTTGTAAATAATAAAGACCAAGATGCTTACTCTGACAAGCGCTGTGACCTCAGATGTTATTTCATAGCTTCTTAAACAAGAGTTGATGAAGACTGGATTTTGGGTTGTCAGGCAAAATGGCTACTCTTTGTTAGGAATCTACGAATGATTTAAATTCAATTTACCATCTTAGTAATGTTTAGTAATTTTCATCTTACATTTCCTTTGAAGATTTATTGCTAAACATATTTTAGGATCCTTTAATATAATTTACCTGTATTGCGTGTGGCAGAAGACAATTTAGAAAGCAATTTCACTGCAAGTGCCATGAGTGATAAAAAAAAAAAAAATCCCAATTATTCCAGTGATTGTTACATTGTGTCCCTCTTCCCATCTTTGTCTGTTGTTTGCTTGAGGAATGTCATTGCTAGCCTAGAGTATTGCCTCTCTGTGGAAAGCAGTATCTCGACGGTAGCTAAATTCACTTTGGTTCAACTTGCCCTATCTAATGTTAAGGAGGGTCTCTACACACATGCATATAGGCAATCAACCAAGAACCACGTACCTAATTTCACAAAATGGTGAAAGGGGAATTAATTTTGAGCCCTTTTATGTCTTTGTATCCAAACTCATCTGGGTAATGGGTTCCTTCCTACTCTGCCTAAACATCTAGCACCCCACACACACCATACCACCAAACCCAACTTGACAACCAGCCAGGCTTTAGACTTTGCTCCTTTCCTCTTCCAACCCACTCAGTTATGAGTCTACTCCCTGTCCTACTCCTTTCCATGCTCTGGCAAGAGTGACTCCTGTGTAACGTACTAATGAATGTTTGACTCATACAATTCATTCAAAAAATACTGACTACGCACTACTGGTGTGGCACTGTAGGACAAGCACCGAACGCAAGGTCAGTTTGACTTGCAAGGCTGATAGTTCAAAGTCACCAGCTGCTCCTCAGAAACCCTATAAAGGGTCACTATGAGTCAGACGAGTGGTGACCTCAGCACTCGTCTGTCAGTTTGTTGTACTGTGATGGCCTCCATACTGCTGTGATGCTGTAAACCCCACCACCGGTATTTTAAATAGCTATAGGGTCACCCATGGTGCACAGGTTTCAGCTGAGCTTCCAGATGAAGGCAGACTAGAGAGAAAGACAGATGACTTCCCAATATGTAATAATTGAACACCTTATGAATAGCAGTGGAGTACTGTGTCACCACCAGAATATTGAATATTGAAACATGAAGAAGAGCAGTAGAATATTGTTAGATATAGGGCTGGAAGATGAGTCCCTAGGTTGGAAGGCACTCAAAATACCACTGGGGAAGAGCTGTTGTTATTGTTGTTAGGTGCCATCGAGTGGAACCGACTCATAGCGACCCCATGCACAGCAGAACGAAACAATGTCCAATCCTGGGCCAACCTCACGACCGCTGCCACACTTGACGCCATCAATGATGCCACCTGACTGATCCATCTCGTTGGGGGTCTTCCTCTCTTTCTCTGACCCTCCATCTTACCCAGCATGAAATCCTTCTCCAGCGACTGTTCCCTCCTGACAATATGTCTAAAGTATGAGAGATGAAGTTTAGCCATCTTGGTGTCCAAGAAGCACTCTGGCTACACCGCTTCCAAAACAGATCAATTGGTTCTTTTGGCAGTCCATGGCACTTTCAGTATTCTCCTCCAACACCACAACTCAAAGGCATCAATTCCTCTACGATCTTCCTTATTCACTGTCCAGCCCTCGCATCCTATGAGGTTATTGAAAATATCATGGCTTGGGTCAGGCGCACCTTAGTCCTCAAGCTGACATCTTTGCTGTTCAACACTTTAAAAAGTTCCTGTGCAGCAGATTTGCCTAATGCAATACGTAGTCTGATCTCTTGAC
>NW_006408789.1:1850026-1851667 GCF_000296735.1 Chrysochloris asiatica | reverse complement strand
ATGGAATGGCTAAACATTGATATCCTAGGCATTAGTGAGCTGAAATGGACTGGTATTGGCCATTTTGAATCTGACAACCACATGGTTTACTATGCCAGGAATTACAAATTAAAGAGGAGTGGTGTCATGTTCATCATCAAAAATAATATATCAAGATTCGTCTTGAAGTACAACAGTGTCTATGATAGGAAAATATCCATATGCCTACAAGGAAGACCTGCTAACACCACTATTATTTGAAGTTACACACCAACAACTTAAACCAGTGATTATGAAATTGAACAATTCTACCAACTTCTATAGCCTGAAATTGATGAAAAATACAATAAAAATGTATTGATAATTGCTGGTGGTTGGAATGCAAAGGTTGGAAATAAAGAGGAAGGATCAGTAGTTAGAAAATATGGCCTTGGTGATACAAACGATGCTGGAGATAGCATGATAGATTTTTGCAAGAACAATGAATTCTTCATTAAAATACCTTTTTTAAACAACATAAAAGACAACTGTACATATGGATCTTACTAGATGGAATACACAGGAATCAAATTGACTACATTTGTGGGAAGAGAGGGAGAAAAAACTCAATATCATCAGCCAAAACAAGGTCAGGGGCAGATTGTGGAATACAGTATCAATTGCTCCTACGCAGGTTCAGGCTGAAGCTGAAGAATATTAAAATAAGTCCATGAGAGTAAAAATATGACCTTGAACATATCTCATCTGAATTTAAAGACGATCTCAAGCACAGATTTGATGCATTAGGCACTAAAGACCGAAGACCTTAAGAGTTGTGGAATGACATTAAGAACATCAGGAAGAAAAGAAAAGGTCGTTAAGAAAACAAGAAAGAAGGAAAATAACAAAATGGATGTCAGAAGAAACTCTGAAACTTGCTCTCTAGCACAGAGGTGCTAAGGCAAATGGAAAATATGAGGAAGTAAAAGAGCTGAGTAGAAAATTTCAAAAGGCACTTTGAGAAGACAAAGTCAAACATTATAATGAAATGTGCAAAGACCTTCCCAAAAGAGAAGAACACCATCAGCATTCCTCAAGCTGAGGGAACTGAAGAAAAAATTCAAACCTTGACTTGAAATATTGAAGGATTCTATGGGCAAAATATTGAATGATACAGAAAGCATCAAAAGAACATGAAAGGAACACGTAGAGTCAATGTACCAGAAAGAGATGGTTGAAGAGGTAGCATATGATCAAGAAAGACCCAATAATTAAAGAGGGGAAATAATGTTAAGATGCTTGACTGTTTTATGAATCTTGGTTTCCTTTGCCTTGTTGTTGTTGTTGTTGTTGTTGTCAGGTGCCAACCAACTCATAGCAACCCCATGCACAGCAGAACGAAACAATGTCTGATCCTGGGCCAACCTCACTACCGCTACCACACTTGATGCCATCAATGATGCCACCTGACTGATCCATCTCATTGGGGGTCTTCCTCTCTTTCTCTAACCCTCCATCTTACCCAGCATGACAACCTTCTCTAGCGACTGTTCCCTCCTGACAATATGTCCAAAGTATGAGAGACGAAGTTTAGCCATCTTGGCCTCCAAGGAGCACTCTGGCTACACCTCTTCCAAAACAGATCTATTGGTTCTTTTGGCAGACCACGGCACTTTTAGTATT
>NW_006408789.1:1845301-1849725 GCF_000296735.1 Chrysochloris asiatica | reverse complement strand
ATAGAAAGCTTGTAAGCCCATCTTCAACCTATAACTGATTGGAATACCTAAAATGGGGTTAAAAATTGCCCAAAGAAAGAGGCTTCCTGCAGAGCCTTTGCATTGTCTAAGACCATAGGTGTAATCCTGAACCCCATCCAGAATCTTCTGAGATGGGAGATTTCCATTTGGAAACACAAGCAGATCAGCCCAAAGCAGCTAGAGGAACATAAGACATTTCTTGAAAGAAACACCAACAGAGAGGATCATAAACAATAACAGCAGTCTGATTGACTACTACAAGAATAAGCAAGTTGTTCACTGAGGAGCCAGCCATCAAGGCAAGTAATCAAGTACCCTCAGGGCAAACCCCCTTCCAAGACTAAAACTCGAAGAGAATACATGATCAGGCATGTAAGCTTGCTGTTGACCACATTGGTCTACCGATAAGGGAAGTGGGGGTGGGGGGTGGGGAAAGCCGCAATAAAACTGTGAGCTAAGTCTGACCATGCTCAATAGACTCCTGTCAACCTGGGTCGTGACCTGGGTGGCCAGCAGTATAGCGAGACCTGGGGACTTCTGAGCCCATTGACAGGGACATGGTCAGAGAACTAGCACGGAAAGTGAATCATCCAGCTGATATGAAGTCGGGGAAATGCACAAGAATGCCCATACTTGCAGATAGTACCCATTTGACTTAGCTTCAATGGCTGGATGATCAGAACTTGATTAGAGGAAGAAAGAAGAGGGAAAAAGTGTAATCTGCTACAATCTGATAAACTTGACCTACCCTTATGGATGTAGTAGCTCAAAAGAGGGAACAAATCTTTACAGCAAGGATCATTCCCACCCCCTCTGCACATAGGGTTGACAGGGATGGACAAGTTAAACATTGGCTACCTAGAATGGGGGTTACAGAGACATGAAGTGACTGGCTTACATGTTTTCAAAAGAGAGCTTAGTTTCAGAGGATGTGGGGGAAGGTGAATCTCCACTGAGTGGTTTCCAACCTGTCTAGATAGTACTGACTGGTGAAAGGAAATGGGGATAAGACTCTTGTGGTTAAATTGTGAATAATCGCTATCAGGACTGATTGTGATTGTTGCAAATGTAAAGGTAGACGTTTTGTAACAAAAGGAGGGGAGTGGTTGATCTTGCAGTCCAGGAGTGGAGGATCCTGGGACCTTCAAGGGAGAATAGCAGAGTGCAGGACCCTATCCAGAGAAGCAATGACACCAGAGATGGAGGCAGAGATGATGACATGGAGAGACAGAGCATCTGGGGATTCTAGACTCAAGAAGGGAAAGGGGCTGTGTGTTGGCGGCTGGGGAGCTGGTGTGCAAGGTATATCCTTCAGTTGTTTGAATGGTTATATTTCCTGAGTGCTTCAGTGTACATCCAAAACAAAACAACAACAACAAAAAAAACCCAGACGGATTGGAAGTAAATGCTGTTGAATGATGATGCATGGAGGGGATTGTAATCATTGCAATGAAATGTCGTACAATAGGATGAATGTAAAGCTGATGTTCTCCCATGTAAACTATCACTCTATTCACAAAAAAAACTTTAAAGAAAGAAAAGAAAAAGAAAGAGCCAATGATACTGAAAGAAGAAATCCAAGGAGCCCTGAAAGCATTGGAAAAGAACAAAGCAATGAAAATTGATGGAATACAAAATGAAAATTTTCAGTAAACTGATGCAGCACTGGAGGCACACACTATGCTAAGACCTATAAAAGACAACTACCTGGCCAACTAACTGGAAGAGATCCGTATCTGTGCCCATTTCAAAGAGAGGTGACCCAATGGAATGTGGAAATCATCAGGAAATATCATTAATACCCCATGCAAGCAAAATTTTGCTAAAAATAATTCAAAATAAGCTGCAACCATACACTGACAGAGAACTTCCAGAGATTCAAGTCAGAATCAGAAGATGTGGGATTAGGGATATCATTACTGATGTCAGATGGATCTTGGCTGAAAGCAGAGAATACCAGAAAGATGTTTACCTGTGCTTTATTGACTACATAAAGCATTCAGCTGTGTGGATCATGACAAGATATGGACAGAATTACAAAGTATGAGTATTCTGGAACACTTAATTGTGCTCATGAGAAACCTGTACATAGACCAACAGGCAGTTGTTTGAACAGAACATGGGAACACTGAATGGTTTAAAATTAGCAAAGGTGTGCACCAGGGTTGTATTATTTCACCATATTTATTCAACCTGTATGCTGAGTAAATAATCCAAGAAGCTCGGTTCTATGAAGAAAAATGTGGCATCAAAATAGGAGGAAGACTCATTCACAACCTGTAATATGCAGATGAAACAACCTTGCTTGCTGAAAGTGAAGAGGACTTAAAATACTCACTGATGAAAATCAAAGACCACAGCCTTTGGTATGGATTACACCATAATGTAAAGAAAACAAAAATCCTCACCTCTGGACCAATAAGCAATATTCATATAAATGGAGAAAAGACTGAAGTTGTCTAAGACTTCATTTTGCTCAGATCATCCATCAACACCCATGGAAGCAGCAGTCAAGAAATCAAGCAACATATTGTATTGGGCAAATCTGCTGCACAAGACCTCTTTAAAGTATTCAAGAGCAAAGATGTCAGTTTAAGGACAAAGGTGCACCTCACCCAAGCCATGGTATTTTCAAGAACCTCATATGCATGCGAAAGTTGAACAATGAATAAGGAAGACTGTAGAAGAATTGATGCATTTGAGCTATGGTGTTGGTGGAGTATATTTAAAGTACCAGGGACTGCCAAAAGAATAAAGTCACCTGTGTTGGAAGAAATACAGCCAGAATGCTCCTTGGAAGCTAGGATGGCCAGACTTCGTCTCATGTACTTTGAACATATTGTCAGGAGGGACCAGTACCTGGTGAAAGATATCATGTTTGATAAAATGGAAGGGTGGAGAAAAAGAGGGGGGCCCCCAATTAAATGCATTGGCACAGTGACAGCAGTAATTGGCTCAAATATAGCAATGATTGTGAGGTTGACACAGGAACAGACAGTGTTTCGTTCTGTTGTACATAGGGTCACTATGAGTGGGTACTGACTCAATGGCACTTAACAACAATAATGACAATGCTATTTACGAAAGTAGTTGTCAAAGACTTCATTTTTCTTGGATCCACTATCAACACTCATGGAAACAGCAGTCAAGAAATCAAACAACATATTGCATTAGACAAATCTGCTGCACAAGAGTAAAGATGTCAGTTTGAGGACTAAGGGACACCTGACCCAAGCCTGTGAAAGTTGGTCATAAATAAGGAAGACTGTAGAGGAATTGATGCATTTGAGTTATGGTGTTAGAAAAGAATATTAAAAGTACCATGGACTGCCAGAACAACAAATCTGTGTTGGAAGAAGTACAGCCAGAATGCTCCTTAGAAACTAAGATGGTGAGACTTTGTCTCTCATATTTCGGACATATTATCATGAGGGACCAGTTCCTTGAGAAGAACATCATGCTTGGTAAAGTGTCAGGTTATCAAAAAAGAAGAATTCCAACAAGATGGACCGGCACCATGGCAGTAGCAATGGACTCAAACATAATGATTTGTGAGGATAGTGCAAGACCGGGCAGTATTTTGTTCTTTTTTTCAATCATTGCTATGAGTCACAACCAACTTGACAGTACTTAAAAACTATTTTCCAGAACCACTTCCAAGTAACAAACTGAACATCTCTGCATTCATAGAACCCATTTCTGGGGTCCCATGTTTTCTCTTAGCTTAATGGCCCCTCCTAGTCAGCCTCTAAGAATGCTCTTCTTCTGCCCACCCTCAGTGGCTTGTGCTCCTCAGGGCTCAGCCCTAGGGTCCTCCTCCAGATGATGTATTCTCTCGCTCCTGAGTAATCACAGCCTCTCTCTGTGTACTTTGTACACCTATACCTAGACGATGTGAAAATAGAGATCTCTCACCCAGATTTCTTTCCTAACTAGGAGAAGCACATTTTCAAATACCTATTGATCATGTTCATTTGTATGTTCAGCCATTCAACAAATATTTATTGATCACCTAATATGTACTAGACATTTAAAGCTCAAACTTACCACAACTAACATCTCTGCTGTTCCCCAGACCTACTCTTCTTCTTTCATCTATGCAAATAATGTCACCATTCTTGTGTGTCCGGGCTTTACCTTCACTCTCACTCTGCATATTTGATCAATCACCAAGTCTTTGATACTTTTATGCCCATCATCTTCATTGAGTCTAGTTCTATTTATTAGCCTTGTTGTTATTTCATCTCTTCTATGACCACTGTCTCCAGCCTTTGTCTTCCATTGTCCAGTCTCCATTTTCAGGAAGAGTTATTGTTGTTGTTGTTGTCAGGTGCCATCGAGTCGGAACCGACTCATAGCGACCCCATGCACAGCAGAACGAAACAATGTCCGATCCTGGGCCA
>NW_006408789.1:1821205-1823080 GCF_000296735.1 Chrysochloris asiatica | reverse complement strand
TTTCCCTTGCCTACTATTGTAAAATAGACACTTGAGTGGGACAGAAAGGAATGTTGGGAAACATGATTACAGAAAACTTGTAAGTCCGTCTTCAGCCTATAACTGATTTTTGTTGTTGTTGTTATTGTTAGGTGCCATCTAGTTGGTACTGACTCATAGCGACCTTATGACCCTGAGCCAACCTCACTATTGTTGCCATGCTTGAGTCCATGGATACTGCCACTTGGCCAATCCATCTCATTTGGGGTCTTTCTATTTTTCTCTAAAAGGGGTTCTAGAACTTGCCCAGTGAAATAGGCCTCTTGCAGTGCCTTAGCAGAGTATAGGACCTTGGGCGGAATCCTGAGTCCCATCTAGAACCTTCTGAGGTGGGACATCCCCACTAGAAAGGACAAGCAGACCACCTGGAACAACTAGAACGACAGAAGATACATCTTCAAAGAAAGATTATCAGGAAAAACCCCCCAAAAAATGTCAGTATGGCTGGCTACTCCAAGAGTAAGCAAGCTGTTCACTGGGAAGCCATCAAGGCAAGCAATCAAGGACAAACTCCCCTCTAAGACTGAAATTCAAAGGGAACACATGAGCAGGCATGTAAGCTTGCTGGCAATCACATTGGTCTACTGGTGAGAGGGAAAGGCAGCAGTGAAGAAATGGGCTGAGTTCAACCACGGTCCATTGACTCCTGTTGACCTGGAGATGAGAGAGAGAAGAGGGTTGGTGGTCCAAAGTGTAATGAGACCTGGGGACACCTGAGCCCATGGACAAGGACACAGCCACAGAGGGCTAGAGCTGAGAGTGAAGCATCCAGCTGACCTATACTCATGGAGGTAGTAACTCTAAATACCAACAGAGAGGGAAGGAGTCTTCATATCAAGTGTCAATGATGTCCCCTCTGCACACAGGGTAGTTAGAGACGGGCAACTTAGACATTGGCTACCTAAAATGAGGGGGTGATAAACACACAAAGGGACTGGCTTACAAGATTTCAAGGGAGAATTTAGTTTAAGAGTGTGTGGGAAAAGAAAGAATCCCTGCTCAATAGTTTTCATTTGTCTAGCTGGGTCTGGTTAAGAGATGGGGATAAGATTCTTATGATTCAATAGTGAGTAATTGTTATCATGACTAATTATGACTGTCACAATTGTAAAAGTAGAAGTTTTATAACAAAAACAGGGGAGTGGTTAATCTTAACAGTCCAGAAGCAAAGGACCCTAGGATCATCAAGGGAGAGGAGCACATGTGGAATGCGAGACCTTATCCAGAGAAGCAGCAACACCAGAGATGGAGGCAGAGATGGAGACATGGAGAAAGGTAGCATCTGAGGACTCTAGATTCATGGGAAGAGAGGGACTAAGAACTGGCAGCTAGGAGGCAGACTTGCAGAATGTGCCCTTTGGAGATGTAAATTATTATATATGCCTGAGTGTTAAAAAAAATAAAAAAAATTAAAAAAAAAGAGCTAAAGTGAATAGAGAGAAATGCTGTTAACTGATGGCACATGGAGAGGATTATAATCATTGTAATGAAACAAAGTGGTGTATGATTTGTTGGATGTAAAACTGATGATCCCCTGTAAACTTTTACTCAATCCACAATAAAAACCTTTAAAAAAAAGTGTGTGAGGGAAGATAGAGTCCCCACTGAATAGATTTCAACTTGTCCAGATGGGTCTGCTAAAAAGAGATGGGGATAAGATTCTTATGATTCAATAGTGAGTAACTGTTATCATGACTAATTGCAACTGTCACAAATGTAAAGGTAAAATTTTGTAACAAAAACAAGGGAGTAGTTAATCTTACAGTACAGAAATAAAGTGCCCTAGGATCATCAAAGGAGAAGAGGACAAGCAGAATGTGAGATCTTATCCAGAGA
>NW_006408789.1:1818501-1820070 GCF_000296735.1 Chrysochloris asiatica | reverse complement strand
AGCTCTGACTAAAGCACAGTCCCTTCTCAACACAATCTCCTCATGCCTGGTGTTTAGTGGGCTGCCTGGAATTCAAGTCCTACACCTGCTCACCCCTCCCCTTGCCAGACTTCGATCTCATCAAAATTCCAACTTGCAAAGGTCTTAATTTTAGTCTGCAGTTTATAACGAAACATGTGATTGAGCTAATTTCCATTGTTAACCTCACTTGTAGGTATTAAATTTTTTTTTTTAAAAAAAGGAGCATGTATTATACTATGCAAATCTCTTGTTACAGAAGGACAAAGAAAGAAAGGGAACGCTAGGCCTCTGAGGTGTCTGCGTGGAAAGGATGTTCTGTTCTGTTCTTTCTCAGGAGGCTTGGAAGTTCAAAATGGGGATGGCCCCCTCCACACTACCACTTGGTTAGCCCCTCCAGCACCTAAGGAAATGGTTCTTCATGTTTCCATGAGGACCCATCGTTCCTAGACTCTCAGCAATAGAATCTTTGTTCTCATATAAAGCAACCGATATATCTAATAGATAAGCTCAAGCAGAATCGAGGGAAAGAGTTACGTATGTGTCTTCCACAGTACACACTGAATACCAGGCAGTCAGAGGGGCTAATGGATTTCCTGAAGGAAAACATGAAGATGAGACTAGTCCAAATATCTGACATTTACTTTCTTGCAATATGGCAATACTAAAGGCAATAAAGTCATTTTCTAAGTGCTAGTACAACGCATCTAAAAATGATGTGTTGGAGTAGACTTGATAAGAGTACCAATTCCACTGGCTTTTCTTTCATGTAGAAGGTGATCTTTGACTCTTTCTGAGGTGACAATTTAGCTTTTCCAGAATGGACCTGAGAGTGACTGAATATAGTTCTTGATCAATCTGCTTATTCTTGAAAGCCAATGCTTTATTCATTCAAATGAATGTTTCCCAATCAGTTCAAAGTCACCCTCTACATTCTCTTAACCTACTTTCCCATCTTGGCCCACCAGACTCACTTACTGTTTTGGGAAATCTAGCACTTGCTGAGTGATTTCAACCACAAGGTTCATGGTCAAGCTCACCAGCCACTCCTCAGTGACCCTATGCAGTGCCCCTATGAGTCAGAGTCGGCTTGAAGGCACCTAACTGCATCATCAATGTACTTTCCACTTATTTAAAAGAATTTCAGTAGAAATTTTGAACCTTGACCTCATGAATCTGAGCCTGTGTCCCTTTGGGGTCTGGCACACCAGGTCAGCAGTAGCATTGTGAATTTTATTGACAACTGTATCGCATATACTACCCTAATTACATGTGTGGGGAGAGGGGAAGTTGCCAAGGGACACAAGCTCACCTCAGCCACTTTGTGAGCTGGGCTGGTGGTGATGATAATTTGGAGCTAA
Organism: Chrysochloris asiatica; assembly: GCF_000296735.1. Lineage (NCBI taxonomy): Eukaryota > Metazoa > Chordata > Mammalia > Afrosoricida > Chrysochloridae > Chrysochloris > Chrysochloris asiatica. The sequence continues at coordinate 1,818,691 of NW_006408789.1, read as the reverse complement.
TGCTGTGTGAACATGATCAGCACTTTTGTACTCATTTCTTTTCAATGGTTCAACAGCAACCAAAACATCCAGAAACATCTTTCATCAGAGTTAATTTCTTTACTTGTATCTCTCTTCTAAGACCTCACCAGAAGGGGTCCTCGTGATACAGTGGTTAAGTACTAACCAAAATGTTGGTGGTTCAACCCAT
>NW_006408789.1:1805327-1816661 GCF_000296735.1 Chrysochloris asiatica | reverse complement strand
TGTGCTCTTTGATCTTCATCAGTAAATATTTTAAGTCCTCTTCACTTTCAGCAAGCAAGGTTGTATCATCTGCATATCGCAGGTTGATAATGAGATTTCCTCTAATCCTGATGCCACGTTTTTCTTAATATAACCCAGTTTCTCAGATTATTTGCTCAGCATACAGGTTGAATAAGTATGGTGAAAGAATACACCCCTGTTACACAACTTTCTTAATTCTACAACACTTAAATGTGCAAGTGAATGTATGAAACTAACTGAGGCATTTAATGAAAGATTCAAGGTTGTGAAGAATAAACAAATGGAATTGAACATCTTTGCGACACCATTCAATGTGGAACCAGCTGATGTGCCTGATAATTTGCAACACGAAATCATTTAGCAAAGCAATGGTGACTGGGAGGTTGGTACATACACCAACCTCCCAGTGCTTGAGTTCTATAAATGTTACACAAGCAGTGATAAACTTCCTATTTGGAGAAGCCATGCACTGAAATATGAATCTGCGTTTGGAACAATTACTGCTACGAGCAGTTCTTTTACCATTGCAAAGAGTCAACTGTGCTACAGACTGACAGACACAAACCTGGAAAAGCAGTTGCAAGTTGCAACATCATCAATACCAGCTAATATTACACATCTCACAAGTTCCAGCCATCTTTTAGGGGTGAGTTAATTAAATATTTGGCCAAATATAGCAGTCTAATTTTTAAGTTGATGTCCTTGTGTGGCACTGTGGGCTAATGCATCACACTGCAAAGTCATTTGAACTGTAAGGTCAGTGGTTCAAGCAAACCAGCTGCTCCTTGGAAACTATACAGAGTTGCTATGGGTCGGAATCAACTCGACAGCACTTAACAACATATATTGTATGTCCCGCTAATGATGTTATAAATATCCAAATGGCTCTTGGCAGAAAAAATGTTTCCCCACTCCTGTTGTATAGGTTGCTGGGGTTGTAAATCTTTACTGGAGCAGAAAGCCACATCTTTTTTCCACGGTGGATTCAAACTGCTGACCTTGAGATTAGCAGGCAAACTCATAACTCATTATGCTGCCAGGGTTCCTTCTTAGAAAACCCTGTGGAGCAGTTCTACTCTGTCCTTCGAGGGCACTATGGGTCACAATCAACTGGACAGCATGACCGCCACACCAAGGCCTCACCAGAACCCTCACATAAATCCTTACAACCATTAATTGAACATCTATTCTATGCCAGCTACTTTAAAGACACCACTTCCATTTATTCTGAAGCACAGAATGCAATTTGAGTGTTAAAATTCAAAAGATATTCATTAGCCAAAGTCAGGAATTCTCCTCCTACCTCTGTCTGTCACCCACAAATTCCCTCTCATTAGAGGCAATTTTTTATGTTATCAGCTTTTAATAATTCATTTTAAAAATTATAACCTTTGTTGTTGTTGTTATGTACCATGGAGTCAGTTCTGACTCATAGCGACCCTGTACAGGGTTTCTGAGGCTGTAAATCTGTACGGGAGCAGAAAGCCTCATCTTTCTCCCACAGGACAGCTGGTAGTTTTGAACTGCTGACCTTGAGGTTTGCAGCCCAATTCGTAACCACTACGCTACCAGGGCTCCTCACACATAAGTCAATTCTCACATGAGTTGTATTGTTGTTGATAGATGCAGGTGAATTGATTCCAACTCATGGCAACCTTCTGTAAACAGAACGAAGCACAGTCCAGTCCTGCTCTGTCCTCACAATTCCTGTCACACTGAGTCCAAGGCTGCTGCCACTGTGCCAGTGCATCTCATTGAGGTGTTGTTGTTGTTGTTGTTGTTGTTGTTAAGCACTGTAGAGTAGGTTCCGACTCAGAGTGACCCTGCCCAGGGTTTTCGAGGCTGTAAATATATACGGGAGCAGAAAACCTCGTCTTTCTCCCTTGGAACGGCTGGTAGTTTCAAACTGCCGACCTTGAGGTTAGCAGCCTGATTCGTAACCACTACCCTACCAGAGCTCCTTATCTCATTGAGTAAAAGCGTTCAGTTTCCATAGCTATCCCATGCACACACTACACATGCTGAGACACATTCTTTGACATCCTTTTCAAAAAGCTCAAGTAGCAACATGAACCCAATTTTCTGTGATTTCTTTTTCATTCTGTTAACAATACATTGTGGATATCTTTTTATACTCCTACAAAAGCATAGTCCTCATTTATTAGACATGAATAGCATCTGTCTTAGTTTTCTACTGCTGCTATAACAGAATGCCACAAATGGATGGCTTCAGCAAACAGAAACGTATTCTCTCACAAGATAGAAGGCCAGAAGTCCAAATTCAAAACGTAGGCTCTGGAGAAATGTTTTTGTCTACTTTCAGGATCTGTAGGCCCAGCATTCCTTGCCGTTCTTGCTGTGTTGTGGTATCAGTCTTTCCCCGGTCCTAGGAGTCTTGGTGTGGTGCTATGGGTTAATGTACTGGACTGCAAGGTAGGTTAGAGCTGTAAAGTTGGCAGTTCAATTTCACCAGCCGCTTCTTGGAAATCCTATACAGGGTCGTTATGGGTTGGAACCTACTTGACTGCACTTAACAACAACAACAACAGGAGCTTCACAGTGTTGGTTGGTTGGTTATGTGCTGCAGAGTCTTTTCTGACTCATAGTGACCCTGTGTAGGGTTTCCACGGCTGTAGATCTTCATGAAAGCAGAAGGCCTCATCTTTCTTCTGCAGAACATCTGGTCACTTCAAACTGCTGTCTTTGAGGTTATCAACACAACTCATAACCACCACGCTACCAGAGTTCCTTTTACACAGTGTAGAGACCTCTTTGTCCAAAGGACAAAGCTTGCATTCCACTCCTCGCTCTTCTTTCTAAGTGGTACTAGACCCCTCTCACCTCTGATTGCTTGTTTAATCTCTTTTATATCTCAAAAGACACTGACTTAAGATACAACCTGAACCTGTAGATAGCATCTGGCCCCATTAACCTCACAGAAGTGAGGATAATTACATTATATCAGGACAGATCACATCAGATCACATCATGGTGGTAATACATCAGATTAGATCTCATCATGGAAGTGATTACCTGGTAACCCACTGAGAGTCTTGGCCAAATCAAGTTGACCCCAAACCTTACTATCACAGTATCCCATTATATGAAGGAATCCTAATTTATTATACCAGCATTTAATCGTTTGCAATGATCAACAATGTTGCAACTGATAATCTTACACAAAAGTCAATTCTCACAAGAATTGTTGTTAATGTTGTTAGGTGCCGTCGAGCATTTTCCAATTCACAGGGACTTTACGTAAACAGAATGAAACACCGCCCTGTCCTTCGCCACCCTCACAATCTTTGTTACTCTTAAGCTCATTATTGCTGCCACTGTGTCCATCCATCTCATTGGGGTCTTCCTCTTTTTTTGCTGACCCTCCACTTTACCAAGCATGCTGTCTTTCTCTAGGGACTGGTCCCTCCTAATAACATGAAGTATCAGAGATGAAGTACAATATTCTGGTGCAATTCATAATGTCATGAGTTTCTCACATGAGTACGTATGTTCAATTTTAATTTTGGTTAATATTGCCAAAATGCTTTCTATGTGGTTGCACAAATTACAATCCCAAACCATCACAAGTATGCTGTATTTTCCAAGTTATTGATGTTTCTTAAGACGGTATCTCCAATGCAGTTTAAATGAGGACTTTTTTTTTCTTCTATGCCTGAGGGAAGGCATCTTTTCACATGGTCTCATTTTAGTGTTAGCTCTTCCACTTACAGGCTCTCTGACTTCAGACAATTTAACCTCTTGGAGATGAATCTGTACATTGGGACAATTCCCACTTCTACTTCAAAGATTAATGGAGTTAGGAGATACAAGTTCTTATTGGTTTCTACCATTACTTTTTCAATTGTCCACAATGACTAAGACCACAAAAGCACACACTAATAATATTGTAAAGGTGGTGGGAAATGCCATAATGAAAGACCTGGATCTTAGCCTGGGGTCTTTAGAAAAATGAAGAGCTGTTTTTGACAGTTTTGTTTACTACTAGTTCAGAATGACAATTTGTTTAACATAACATTGTTGATATTCGTTATAAATCAGAACTGTTTCCCTGATTAAAAATAAATCATGCACAGTAACCTCACTGGTGTGGAACAGAACAGCTGCACTTGGAAACAAGCTAAGAAAACGTGAATAACAGAAAGCCAGCGAAGAGTCCAGCGTGGTTTGAGAAGTGAATGGTTGAAATGCCAGTTTTTACTATTGTACAATGCTTCAGACTCATTGCAAATGATCTAATTGCTCACTCTGTGCAGCACAAGTCATTGTCCCCCCTCCATAAATAAGAAGTGGATTACTGACAAAGCCATGTCAGGGAAGGACTGTGGCCTTCATAAAAATGAATATTTTGAAGCACACAGTCAAATATCAGGTGCCATGATGCTTTCATTTACACCTTAAATATCTTGGCACTCAAATGGTCAATATACTCAAGGTCTAATATGGAATCCTTTTAGGTACAAAATAATCTGAAAAATTGAAATCACACGTAACCCTATTTCCTTATCCATCTCTTTTAGTCTTCCCATTTATGTCATCTAGAAAGCACTGCATACGGACATCTGGAAATCCAAAAAGGTTCTAGTGAGAGACAGGGAAACAATGATTATGATCTTCAAAGTATTTTTCTTGGGAGAAAAGAAGTTTTATACTTAGAGCTAATTTTTCTGGCTTTTTGTTGTGTTTCATTTTGTTTTTCAAAGGAAACACAATTGTTGCTTTTATATTTGAAGGAAATCCAATTATTTATTACTCTTCTAATCCATAGCATGGAAATTAAAGGCTGCAGAAGAATTGATGCATTTGAGTTGTGGTGTTGGAGGATAATATTGAATGTACCATGGACTGCCAAAAGAACCAATAGATCTGTATTGGAAGAAGTAGAGCCAGAGTGTTCCTTGGAAGACAGGATGACCACTCTTCGTCTCGCATACTTCAGACATATTGTCAGAAGGGACCAGTCACTGGAAAAGGATATCATGTTTGGTAAATTGGAGGATCAGAGAAAAAGAGGAAGACCCCCAATGAGATGGACTGGTACAGTGGCAGCATTAATGGGCTCAAATGTAGCAGCGCTTTGTTCTGTTGTGACTATGAGTCAGTACTGACTGGATGGCACCTAACAATAGCAACAACAACAGACTAAGACTTCCACACTCATCTGTCAGTTTGTCGTACTGAGATGGATTGAATGGCACTGTGACACCAGAAGCTATGCCATGGGTAATTTAAATACCAGCAGGATCACCCATGGTGGACAGGTTTCAGATGAGCTCTTAGATGAGGACAGACTAGGAAGAAGGAGAGATGGACTACTTACGAATATTTAGTCACTGAAAACCTTATGAATAGCAGTGGAATACTGTCAGCACCAGATTATTGAATAATGAAACATGATAAAGAGCATCAGAATATTGTCAGATACAGTGCTGGAAGAAGAGCCCCTCAGGTTGGAAGGCACTCAAAATACGACTGGGGAAAAACTGCCTCCTCAAAGTAGAGTTAACCACGAAGACGTAAATGGAGTATACCTTCGTGATTTTCATTTGTTGATGGAGTACAACTCAAAAAGAAGATAAACAGTTGAAAAACATCCATTAATAATTAGAACATGGAATGTACAAAGTACAAACATTGGAATTTGTCAAAAATGAAATGGAACATACAGACATCAAGGTCCTAGGCATTAGTGAGTTGAAATGGACTGGCATTTGTCAATTTGAATCTGACAATCACATGGTTTACTAGGCCAGGAATGAAAAATTGAAAAGGAATGACATCCCATTCATCATCAAAAAGAGCATATCAACATGTGTCTTGAAGTATAATGCTGTCTATGATAGGATAATATTCATACGCCTAAAAGGAAAATCAGCCAATACAACCATTATTCAAATTTACTTACCAACCACTAAAGCTAGTGATGATAAAATTGAATAATTCTACCAACTTTTCAGTCTGAAATTAATCAAACATGCAATTAAGATGTACTGATCATTAATGATGATTGAAATGCAACGGTTTGGAACAAAGAGGAAGGATTAGTAGTTGGAAAATAAGGTCTTGGTGATAGAAATGATGTTGGAGATCGCATGATAGAATTTTGCAAGACCAATGACTTCTTCATTGCAAATACCTTTTATAAACAACATAAAAGATGACTATGCACATGGACTTCACCAGATGGAGTACACAGAAATCAAATTGACTACATCTGTGGAAAGAGACAGTGGGAAACCTCCATATCAACAGCCAAAGCAAGGACAGGGCAGACTGTGAATAGATCATCAGTTTCTCATATGCAAGTTCAGACTTAAGCTGAAGATAATTAAAACAGGTCTAAAGAGTAAAAATACGATCTTGAATATATTCCATGTAAATTCAGATATCATCTGAAGAACAGATTTGATGTATTAGACACTAAAGACCGAAAACCAGAAGAGTTGTGGCATGACATCAAGAACACTATACAGGAAGAAAGCAAAAAGTTATTAAGAAGACAAGAAAGAAGGAAAAGTCCAAACTGGATGTCAGAAGAGACTCTGAAACTTGCTCTCCAGCGTACAGATGCAAAGCAAATGATAGAAATGAGGAGGTAAAAGAACTGAATAGAAAATTTCAAAGGTCAGCTCCAAAAGACAAAGTCAAATATTATAACAAAATGTGCAGAGATGTGGAGTTATAAAGCCAAAAGTGTAGAACATGGTCAGCATTTCTCAAGCTGAGGGCACTAAAGAAAATATTCAAACCTCGACTTGAAATATTGGAGGATTCTATTGAATCCTGTTGTGGTGCTGTGGTTTAATGCGCTGGACTGCAAAGTCTGTTTGAACCACAAGGTCAGTGCTTCAAGCTCACCAGCTGCTTCTCATAAATTCTATACAGGGTAGCTATGAGTCGAAACCAACTCAACGGCACTTAACAACAGCAATATGGGCAAAATATTGAACGATGCAGAAAGCATCAAAAGAAGATGGAAGGAATACACAGTTCCCCCCCAAAAATGGTCAATATCCATTCATTACAAGAGGTAGCGTATGATCAAGAGCCAATGATACTGACAGAAGAAGTCCAAGGTGCAATGAGGCATTGGCAAAGAACAAGAATCTAGGAACTGATGGAATACATATTGAAATCTTTCAACAAATTGATGAAGCACTGGGGGTACACATTCATTTATACCATGAAATTTGGAAGAAAACTATCTGACCAACTGACTAGAAAATGTCCATATTTGTGCTCATCCCAAAGAGAGGTGAGCCAACAGGATGCATAAATCATCAGACAATATCATTAATATTGCATGCAAGAAAATTTTGCTAAAAATACAAAAACAACTGCAGCCATACATTGACAAAAAACTTTCAGAGGTTCAAGCCGGATTCAGAAGAACAAGGGATATCATTGCTGACATCAGATGGATCTTGGCTGAGAGTAGAGCATACCAAAAGATGTTTACCTATGCTTTATTGACTACACAAGGCTTTTAGTTGTGTGGATCATGAAAAACTATGGACAACATTGCAGAGAATGAGTAATCTGGAACAATTTGTTGTGCTGATGAGGAACCTATATGTAGGCCAAGAGGCAATTGTTTGAACAGAAGAGAACACCAAATGGTTTAAAATTAGGAAGGTTGTGTGCCAGGGTTGTATTCTTTCACCATGCTTATCCAATCTGTATGATGAGCAAATAACCTGAGAATCTGGATTATATAAGGAAAGCATGTCATCAGCATAGAAGGAAGACTCATTAAGAACCTGAAATATGCAAATGATGATACAACCTTGAAGTTGACTTAAAATACTTACTGATGAAGATCAAGGAACACAGCCTTTGGTATGGATTGCATCAATGTAAAGGGGAAAAAATCCTCATCACTGGACCAATAAACAACATCCATATAAACAGAGAAAAGATTAAAGTTGTCGAAGACTTCATATTGCTCAGATCAACCATCAATACTCATGGAAACGCCAGTCAAGAAATCAAAAGATGTATTGCATTAGGCAAATCTGCTGTACAAGACCTCTTTAAAGTATTGAAGAGCAAAGATGTCAGCTTGAGGACTAAGGTGCACCTGACCCAAGCCATGGTATTTTCAATAACCTCATATGCATATGAAAGCTGGACAGTGAATAAGGAAGACCGTAGAAGAATTGATGCATTTGAGTTATGGTGTTGGAGGAGAATAATGGAAGTGCCATGGACTGCCAAAAGAAACAGATCTGTGCTGGAAGAAGTGTGATCAGACTTCATTTCTCATACTTTGGATCAATTTTCAAGAAGGACCAGTCACTGCAGAAAGATATCATGTTTGGTACAGTGAGGTTAGCTCAGGACTGGGCAGTGTTTTGTTCCATTGTGCATAGAGTCACTAATTTTTATCCTACAGCATCATATTCCAACTCAGTGACCTTGTTTAGGGTTTCCAAGGAGCAGCTGTTGAGTTTGAACCACTGACTTTTCAGTTCAAACTGACCTTTCACCAATCCAGTGCTTATCCTACAGTGCCACACCAGGACTCCTAGTTGTTGTTATTAAGTGCCATTGAGTCAGTTCCAACCTATAGCAACCCTGTATAGGGTTTCCAAGGAGTTGCTGGTGAGTTTGAACTGCCAACCTGTGGTTCAAACCAACCTTGAGGTCAAGTGCTTATCATACAGCATTAACACCAGGACTCCCAGCAAAGATCAGAAATTTGTGCTCCAGTGTACAAAGAGAAATGAATGTGCAGGCAGGAGAGAAAGACCAACTAGACCCTTCTACCACTCAGACCCCAAGTTACTATCAAGCCTGCTCAGGGGAAGAGGAAGTGATGCCAGGGAATATGACTCAGACACTTTCATATTTATAGTGGACTGGTGATAGTAATTTGTCAGTTGAGGGGCTTTTGAAAACAAAAATCCTCACAAGTAGACCATCAAACAACATCATGATAAATGTAAAAAAAGACTGATATCAAGTATTACTTGGATCCACAATCAACACTCATGGAAGCAGCAGTCAAGATATCAGATGACTGGGCAAGTCTGCTGCAAAAGACCCTTGAAAGTGCTAAAGACCTAAGATATTGCTAGAAAATCAAGCCATGGTATTTTTAATCACTTCATATGCATGTGAAAGTTGGACAGTGAATAAGGAAGACCATAGATTAATCCATGCATTTGAATTATGATGCTGAAGAAGAATATTGTAAGTACCATGGACTGCCAGAAGAACAAACAAATCCATGGTGGAAGAAATACAGCCAGAATGCTCTTTAGAAGCCAGTTTGGCAAGACTTTTCTCTTACCAAAGTGGACATGTTATCAGGAGGGACTAGTCCCTAGAGAAAGATATCATCGAATAAGAGAAAGACCCCCAACTAGATAGAATGGCTCAGTGGTTGCCACCGTGGGCTGAAACACAGCAATTGTGAGCATGATGTAGGATCAAGCAGCAGTTCGTTCTGTTGTGCATGGATTGTTATAAGACTTCATCCAACAAAAACAAAGGTACTTTAAGGAGCTCTGGTGGTGCCATGGTTAAAGTACTTGGCTGCTAACTGAAATCTTGGTGGTTCAAAGTCACCCAATGCTGAGGGAGAAAGATGTGGTCATTTGTTTCTGTAAAGATTTCAACCCAGTGGAGCAATTCTACTCTGTCCTAAGGTTGTTAACAGTTGAATTGACTAAATGGCAATGGATTTGACTTTTTTGGCTTAGAGGTGCTTTTAGGGACCCCTGGGTGATACAAATGATTCGTTGTTTAGCTGCTAACTTAAAGGATGGAGGCTCAAGTCTGCCTAGAGGTGTCTCAGAAGAAAGACCTGTCTATTTCCATTTTTCTCCTGAAAAATCAGACATTGAAACCCGGTGAGCGCATGAGGGGTCACCATGAGTCAGAGTCTACTCAATGGAAACTTTCTGAGGTGCTTGGAATAGCCAGCGAGTGTTGCGATTTGCCCCACAGTTGTTGAATAAACTTAAAGGCCTAGCAAGCACTTTATTATTGTGCCACAGAAGGCCAGGTTTCCAGCACAATGGTCCCATTTATGTTCCATTAAGGTGAATGTCCCTCATTCACCCTTTCTGTCACCACCTTCCATAAACAGAGGAGACGGGTCCCGAAACTGGTAGTTTAGATTAATGGGAATAAATTTAGCTGAACCAGGCAAGTCAACTTATCTCGTCTTTCTTTTCAAGGACACACTTGATGCCTACCAGAATCAATGCCTTCATAGTTCTTCATCTCTCACATCACAGACTTTCCAATAATCTTGTAACCTGGTGTAAAGCAAAAGGTCTCCTTCAGCAGTATTTGTGTGTATAAGCAGTTGTTTGTTGTTGTTTAAAAATGCCCAATGGGAGAAAATGGGCATGTTCTTTCCATTTTTACCTCTCCAAATCAAGTCCACTAAGTAAGAAATGAAGAAACAGCACATTCAGTTAGAGTGTGCCAGACTCCACCAGATACCCTCTTCTGAGGACTGCCCCTGCCCTGCATTGCTCTCTCCTGGAACTGGGACAGGACAGGGGGAAGGAGAAAGCAGGGCACAGAGTTTGAAAAGACATCAGACTGTGGAGATTGATGTGGCCCTGCTAGAATCAGGAAAACTCTGTCTGTGAGCAGAAACCACTGCCAGCCGCTGTTCTAGCAGGTGTGATCTAGAGTAGCTTGTGCATGACTTCCATGTGAATCTATGTCTAAGTCAGGAGTATCGTGAGGACAAGCCAGGCTTACAGAGCATGCTAGGGTCAAACGATGCTGCGGCCAGAAAGAACCTTGCTGTTGTTGTTGTTCATTGCTGTCCAATAGGCTCTGACTCATAACAACCTTATGTATAACAACAAAATATTGCCTGTTCCTCTTCCATCCTCATAATGGACAGCGGGCTTCTGTTTTTTTCCTACTGCACACTCATATGAGAGAATGAGGCTTCCAGAAGCTTGACATTCTCTTCTTTCTAGCTCCAAACCAAACCCACTGCAATTGAGTTGACTCCAACTCATAGCTGGACAGAGTAGAACTCTTTCTTAGCATTTCTGAAACTATAAATCTCTATGGGATCAAACAGTCTCATCTTTCTACTACATGGTGGGATTGAACTGCTGACTGACAGCCCATCAACTAATCCATTGAGTCAGTTTTCTGTAATTCCCACTGTACATGATTTCTCTCCCACTTATGAAAATGTGAATATAAAAAGACATTCATACAACCTACACCTATAAATGCAGTAGTTCAAAAGAGGAAACAAATCCCTGCTGCAAGAATTATTCCCACCCCCTCCACACAAAGAGTAGACAGGGA
>NW_006408789.1:1795183-1804861 GCF_000296735.1 Chrysochloris asiatica | reverse complement strand
GGCTTGCAGGGCACACCCTTTGGTTGGGTGAGGATGCATGGACGAGATGATAACTATGCCAATGAAACGATGTATGATAGAATGGATGTAAGACTAATGTTCTCCCATGTAGACTATCACACAATTCACAATAAAACATTCATTTAATAAAAAAAAAGACATTCATACAGAACTAACCCCTGCCTCACACCAAACACATATATATCATCAGATAACAAAGAACTTGAATTACACCTCTCAACAAATCTTATCACATAAGTGTGCCACCACGGAAAACTTCATAATTCCTCTATCTGTAATAACTTCTTCTTACTATGGATGATGAAACATAGTGACTCCATGAGATAAGCACTGGACTGCTAACCATAAGGTAAGAAGTTCAAGTCCACCAGACCCTCCACAGGAGAAAGATGAGGCTTTCTGCTCCCACAAAGACTTAAAGTCTCAGAACCCTATACAGAAACCCCAAGATGGACTGAACAGTACTAGCAACTGATGGGTTAAGTGGTTTGCTCAGAGGGATTTAGTCCAGAGTGAGAGGTAGAGGAGACATAGAATCATTGTTTCATCTCTCACTATAAATATGTAAAATTTGTGTTTAATGTTTTATCATTTTTGTGCCCATCTCCCAGAAAGGCAAATTCTTACCAGCAGTAATTCAGTTCTTATTCTAGGATCTTTAAAATTTGTCCCTATAAGTTTTTATCTTCCCAACAACCTCTTAGTCTCTCAGGGCACAAGAGATGGCATTTTGACAGAAATGATCACACTATGATATGAATAGGTCCTCTCAGGGACTGTCTACAGAACAAAAGAGCTGTACCTCTAAGTCATGGTTCTCAAAGTGTGGTCCCCAGGGCAACTGCATCAGCATCATACGGAACTTGTTAGAAATACAAATCCTTGAGACCCAACCTAGACCTAATCCTTTGCTGGCTAGTCGGTATGGATTCATAACAGCCCTAAAGGATTCATAATGCCCCTAGAGGGTAGAGTAGAATTGCCCCATTGGGTTGACAAGTCTGTAAATCTTTACAGAACCAGACTGCCACATCTCTTTCCTACACAGAGCAGCTGGCAGTTTCGAACTACCCACCTTTTACTTCACAACCAAATGGTTTCACCACCAGGCCTCCTCCTCAGGAGTACTTTCCCAGACACACTGAATCAGAAACTCCTCCAGGTGATACTGATGCAGCCTAGGGTTGGAGAATCAAGGTCTTATTTCAGAGAAGTCCAGGTGGCACAGTGGGTTAAGCATTGGCCTGCTAACCGAACATTTGGTGGTTTGGACCTTCTAATCTACCAGCTGCTCCACAGAAGAAAGATAAGGTAGTCTGCTCCATAAGGGTTTGTTTGTTGTTATTGTTAAGTACCATCGAGCCAGTTCTGACCCACAGCAACTCTTGTATAGGGTTTCCGAGGAGCAGCTGGTAAGCTTGAACCACCGACCTTGCAGTTCAAACAGCTTTGCAGTCTGGTGCATCAACCCACAGCACCACCCCAGGAAACCTTTAGAGAACAGTTTAGCTCTGTCCTATAGGGTTGCTGTAAGTCAAACTGGATGGCAGTAGGTTTTGGTCCTACTTTAATGCTAATATTTCAGATCTTGATGCTCAGAGAAGTAACCGTTTTCATTGACTTACTTGTTTATTTGTTCAATAAATAAATCAGTGAGAACCCAGTAGGAACCAATCTCCATTCCATGCACGGTTATAAGTGTTGGAAAGCAATTGGAGCAAATGCTCCAGGTTCTATACTTCTTAGAAGCATCTCCCAGACTTGGCCTAAAACCTGGAATCCTCACTTTGGCTAAGAAGACCTTACATAAACTACAACCTTACCTCCTTGGCCCCTTATTCACCCTGCTCAGTCCCTGGCCTCAGTTTGTTGGCTCAGCCAGGCTGGTTCCAACCTCAAGGCCTCTACTGAGGCCACTTTTTCTCCCACATCTCCCATAACATGTCATTTCAGATTTCCACTAAGGTGTCATCTCTCCTCGCCACTCCATCTAAAGTGCATCCCTCACCCCACGCTGTAGCCCTGGCTTATCTTCCAGCTCATAGTACTCTTCTCCCTTGGCCACTTTTATAGCTTCAAAACTTAGAACACAGTGTGGACTTGAGGAATAATCTTCAAGATGTGAGCGAAAGGCATGCGAGCACTCATGGAGGAAATCCACCCCCCCACAAAAAGATTAGTATATGTAAAATAATAATAATAATAGACAGTGAGAAGGAGCCTGGGTGGCACAAGCGGGTTGCACCTGGCTTCTAACTAAAAGGGTGGTAGTTCGAACCCACCCAGAGGCTCCATAGAAATAAGGCATGGTGGACTGCTTCCATAAAGATGACAGCAGCCAAGGAAACGCGTGGAGCTCAGGTTACTCTGTACCACGTGGGTCACCATGAGTAGGTATCCAACTCCCAAAGCAGCTAATAACAATGCAGACAGTTGGTCCCTAGGTTCTGAGTGTGTCCCTGCACCTAACTGTGTCTTTGTTTTTAAATAGAACCTGTAAGTGAGTTGCAACAGGTGCATACAGTGCTTATTTAGATTTACTGTGGCATGAGGAAAGACCTGGTGGCACTGTAGGTTAGGATTTGGGTTGCTCTCTGTAAGGTCAGCAGTTCAAAACCGTTAGCCACTCCATGAGAGAAAAATTAGACTGGCTGTTCCCATAAAGATTTACAGTCTTGAAAACCCTATCTAGAGTTGTTGTGAGTAAGAATTGAGTCAATGGCAGTGGGTTTTTGTTGTTATTAAGTGCTGTCGAGTCAATTCCAACTAGTAACCCTAGATAGGATTTCAGAGGCTGTATAGGCACATAACAACAACAACAACAATAGGGTTTCTGAGGAGTAGCTGGTGGGTTTGAGCAGCCAACCTTGTGGTTCACAGTTCAGTGCTGATCCTACAGCACCAGACAAGCAGTGGGTTTAGAGCAAGGAAAACTTTCAAGCCTTTCTGATGTTTTAAAAGCTGAATGTGCAGCAAATGAAGGTGATATTGATGGTGAAAGTCATGGTGATGGTGAAGGGGAAGGGGAAGTTGATGGTGAAGGTGATGTGATGGTAAAGGTGATGGTGTTGGTGATGGTGATGGTGAAGGGGAAGTTGATGATCAAGGTGATGGTGAAGGGGAAGTTGATGATGAAGGTGATGGTGAAGGTGATGGGATGGTAAAGGTGATGGTGATGGTGAAGGGGAAGGGGAAGTCGATGGTGAAGGTGATGGTGATGGTAAAGGTGATGGTGAAGTTGATGGTGATGGTGAAGGTGATGGTGAAGGTGATGATGATGGTGAAGTTGATGGTGAAGGTGATGGTGATGGTGAAGGTGATAGTGATGGTGATGGTAATGGTGAAGGTGATGTTGAAGTTGATGGTGAAGGTGGAGGTGATGGTAAAGGTGATGTGATGTGATGATGAAGTTGATGGTGAAGGTGATGGTGATGATAAAGGTGAAGGTGATGGTGAAGGTGAAGGTGATGGTGATTGTGAAGGTGATGAAGGTAATGGTGAAGGTGATGGTGATGGTGAAGGTGATGGTAAAGGTGATGTGACGGTGATGGTGTGAGGATGAAGTTGATAGTGAAGGTTATGGTAAAGGTGATGGTGAAGATAATGGTGAAGGTGGTTGTGAAGGTAATGGTGACGGTAATGTTGATAGTGATTGTGAAGGCGATAATGAAGGTGATGGTGATGGTGATGGTGAAGTTGATGTGATGGTAAAGGTGATGGTGAGGGTGAGGGTAAAGTTGAGGATGAAGATGATGGTGAAGGCGATGGTGAAGGTAATAGTGGAGTTGATAGTGATGGTGAAGGTGATGGTAAAGATGATGTGATGGTGAAGTTGATGGTGAAGGTGATGGTGAAGGTGAAGGTGATGGTGAAGGTGATGGTGAAGATAATAGTGGAGTTGATAGTGATGGTAAAGGTGAAAGTGATGGTAAAGATGATGTGATGGTGAAGTTGATGGTGAAGGTAATGGTGAAGTTGATGGTGAAGGTGATGGTGAAGGTGAAGGTGATGGTAAAGATGATGTGATGGTGAAGATGATGGTGATGGTGATTGTCAAGGTGATAATGAAGGTGATGATGATGGTGAAGTTGATGTGATGGTGAAGGCGGTGGTGACGGTAAGGGTGAAGTTGAGGATGAAGGTGATGATGAGGGTGAAGTTTATGGTGAAGGTGATGGTGAAGGTGATCATGATGGGGAAGTTGATGGTGAAGGTGATGGTGATGAAGAAGTTGTTGGGAGTATGGGTTGGTTCAGTGGTTTCAAAGAAAGGGCAAATTTACATAGCATCAAAGGGCAAGTAGCAGTTTTCCATAAGTTAGCCATTCCTCAAGGGCTTCTTATCTTTGACTATAATGTGATGGAAATGACATTTCATTTCTATGGTCTTTCTTCCCCCAAACCTGTGTCTAACCATTAGAACCCGGGGCTGCCTGTATATGCAAATCTCTTCCATAGGAAAGATAATATGCTTAATGGAAATAAAAACATTTCTAGCAATTGGAAGTTGGAAAGGAGAATCACAAAGTCCATATCATGTCGTGCAAAGAGAGTCCTGTGGAAGGCTTTTCCTTAATCCCAAGAGCAACAGGCCACCATTGGAGATGGGAAGGGTACTCACCTAATTCTGAGTCAAATACTGCCTCACTCATCTTAGAGACTTGTCACTTTTTCCCTTCTTCCTAATCTTAGAACATGAGAATACAAACACTAATTTTTAGATTACAAGCAATCAGTAGAATTTTATTTGATAGAAGAATGGCATAACTAACACCCATTAAGAAGAATTATTTTAAAAACATAGCCTCCTGTTACTATAGCTGACTTCGTTCTTTGGTGGAGTAGTTTTATATTTAAAAATATAATATCTCCCAAAGCTAGAACAATTCAAACAGTAGAATAAATAAAGCAGTATTGGATTATAATCCAAAATAAAAATCCCATACTGATATAAATAATGAATGAGCAAATTAATGGGGATGGGAGGAGGAAAGTAGACAGACCATCCATGCAAAAGAATTCCAAATAATTTATATACATACTCCACCCTCACATACATTTGTATGTATGTTGTGTGTGAGTGTTCTATGAAAAATGAAGTATGAAATATGAAACTACTTTCTAAAGAGACAACAGAAAAAAGTTTTAATTTCCTGCTCAACAACTCTGGAATCAACCACATTTCGTTATTTTCCAATTTCAAACCTTACAAGACTAGTGCAGCCCAAGTTGATTTCTGTCCTGTCCTGTACAGACCAATGGGAATGTAAGAACTGGCTTCCTGGCAAGGAACTGCCCCTGCTTCTCCAGCATGTGAGCAGGTTTCTCCAGGTAGAGGGCAAGGTGGACACAGAACAACTGCTGACCTCTTGAAGAAAGGCTATTGCACCTAGTCCCTTTCTTCTAGACAGTCAGCCCCACATTAAGGTGCTTAGGTTTGGGTGCAGATTGAGACTGGATTTCACCACCACTTGCCCCCTTAGCCCAACAACTTTTACTGGACACCCTTGTAACAGCTTGGGAAGCCCAGGGTGACATGTAGGTACTACTGACCAACTCATGAAGGCCAAGGTCATGAATGGGCTACAATATGTCAACTACAAATAAAACTCCCCTCAATAAACCAATAACTCAACAATCACAAGTGTCATACAAACTAAGGTTAAGTTTTATTTCCAGTGTAAGTATATGGAAAGGGAGGATATTAGAAAGAACATGGACAAGGTGGGGTGGGGATGGGAGTATAATTAATATTTGAGTTAATTTTTATTTACCTTTAATGTTTTTTCACATTTAGTCAGAACTTAATTATCTGTTAATTTGTACATCTGATGTTTGGTGACATCAAGTAGGTTCCGACTCATAGCAACCTAATGCAAACTGAAGGAAACACTGCCGGGTAATACATCAACTTCACAACTATTCAGCCCATTGCTGCTGCCACTGTGCCAATCCACCTCGTTGAGGGTCTTCCTCTTTTTTCCTAACCCTATACTTTTCCAAGAATGGTGTCCTTCTCCAGGCGATTTATCACTCCTGATAATATGTCCAAAGTATAAGAGATATAGTCTCTCCATTCTGGCTTCTAAGGAGCATTGTGGCTTTAATTCTTCCATCACAGATTTGTATGTTCTTCTGGCAGTACTTTTAACATTCTTTTCCAACACCACAATTCAAATGCATCAATTATTCAGTCTTTATTCATTGTCCAATTTTCACATGCATATGTTGTTGTTGTCAGGTGCCATTGAGTCAGAACCGACTCATAGCGACCCCATGCACAGCAGAACGAAACAATGTCCGATCCTGGGCCAACCTCACTACCGCTGCCACACTTGAGTCCATCAATGATGCCACCTGGCCAGTCCATCTCGTTAGGGGTCTTCCTCTTTTTCTCTGACCCTCCACCTTACCCAGCATGACATCCTTCTCCAGCAACTGTTTCCTCTGGACAGTATGTCCAAAGTATGAGAGACGAAGCTTAGCCATCCTGGCCTCCAAGGAGCACTCTGGCTGCACTTCTTCCAAAACATAAGTTTCTTCCAAAACTTCACATGTATATAAGGCTACTAAAAATACCATGGCTAGAATCAGGTGCACCTATGTCCTCAAACTGACATCTTTGCTCTTGAACATTTTAAAGAGGTATTGTGCAGCAGATTTGCCTCATGCAATATGTCATATGATTTCTTTGCTTAAATGGATGTTAATACTGGAGTCAAGCAAAATGCAGTCATTGACAACTTCAGACTTTTCTCCATTTATCAGGATGTTATTTATTGGTCCAATGTTAAGGATTTTTGTTTTTTTTTTACATTAAGGTGCTAGCTATACCAAAGGTTGTGGTCTTTGATCTTTGAGTAAGTATTTTAAGTCTTCTTCATTTCAGCAAGTAAAGTTGCATCGTTTGCAAATTGCAGGTTGTTAATGAGCCCACATGCCACAGTCTTCTTCATATAATCCAGCTTTCCAGATTACCTGCTGAGCGTACAGATTGGAAGATGTCCAGTTGTGGCACTGTGACATAAAGCACTGGACCACAGGTTGGTTTGAACCACAAGGTTGGTGGTTCAATGAATGTTTACAGCTGTTTGTCTGCATTTTGAGTTATGCCCCATCAGCAAATGAAGGTTCTGCGGGCTTTTCTCCCACAAGCTTTACTCCATTCATGTAATCACGGTGAACTCTACTTTGAGGAGGCAGCTCCTCCCCAGTCGCATTTTGAGTGCCTTCCAACCTGAGGGGCTCATTTTTCAGCACTATATCTGACAGTGCTTCTCTGCTATTCATAAGGTTTTCAGTGACTAAAGATTCACATGTAGTTCGTTACTCCTTCTTTCTAGTCTGCCTTTTTCTGGAAGCTCAGCTGAAACCTGCCCACCATGGGTGACCTTGCTGGTATTTAAAATACCGGTGGCATAGCTTTCAGAATCACAGCAACTCACAAGCCACCACAGTACAACAAAGAGACAGACAAGTGGTAGCTGTTTGGTGTCCAGACTATGATGATGCAAATGTAGTAAAGCTTTGGGGACCTTCATTTGCTGATGGGTCACAACTCAAAATGTGGAGAAGCAGCTATACACATCCATTAATAACCAGAACATGGAATACACAAAATATGAACCTAGAAAAATCGTAAGTTATGAAAAATGAGATGGAACACATAAACATTGATATCCTAGACATTAGTGAACTGAAACAGACTGGTATTTCTTTTTTAAATCTGACAATCACATGGTTTACTATCCCAGTAAAAAGATAGTGAAGCGAAATGGCATTACATTCATCATCAAAAAGAACATTCAAGATCTGTCTTCAAGTATAATGCAGTCTGTGATAAGATAATATCCATAAACCTACAAGAAGGATCAGTTAATACAACTATTATTCAAATTTACTCACCAACCACTTAAGCCAGTGATAATGAAATTGAAGAATTTTACTAATCTCTTCAGTCTGAATGTGATCAAACATGCAGTAAAGTTTTTAATAATTGTTGGCCATTGGAATGCAAAGGTTGGAAACTATGAGGAAGGAGCAGCAGTTTAAAAATATGGCCTTGGTGATAGAAAAGATGCTGGAGATTTCAAGGTAGAATTTTGCAAGACCAATAACTTCTTCATTGCAAATTCCTCTTTTAAACAACAGAAAACACTGTACACGTGGACCTCACCAGATGGAATACACAGAAATCAAAATGACTATATCTGTATAAAGAGACAAAGGAAAAGCTCCATATTATCAGTCAAAACAAGGCCAGGGGAAGACTGTGGAACAGACCATCAATTGTTCATATGCCAGTACAGGTTGAAGCTGAAGAAAATTAAAATAAGTTCACAAGAGCCATGATATGACCTTGAACATATGCCACCTGAATTTAGAGATCATCTTTAGAACAGATTTGATGTTTTAGATACCAAAGACTGAAGACCAGAAGATCACCAGGAAGAAAGCAAAAGGTCATTAAGAAGAAAAGAAAGAAGGAAAAGATCAAAATGGATGTTAGAAGAGACTCTGAAACTTGCTCTCCAGCGTAGAGCTGCTAACTCAAATGGAAGAAATGAGGTAAAAGAGCTGGAAAAAATGTCAAAGGGCGGGTCTTGAAAGCAAAATAAAGAATTATAATGAAATATGCAAAGACCTGGAGTTAGAAAACCAAAAGGGAAGAACATGCTCAGCATTCTGAAGTTGAAAGAATTGAAGCAATAAATTCAAGCCTTGACTTGAAGTATTGAAGGATTCTATAGACAAAACATAGAATGATGCAGAAAGCATCAAAGGAAGATGTAAAAAAGTCACTGTTCCAAAAATAAATTGTTGATGTTTAAATGTTTCAAGAGGTATCATACGATCAAGAGTCAATGGTACTGAAGGAAGAAGTCCAAGGCTCAATGGAGGCATTGACAAGGATGGAATACAAATTGAAATTTTTCGACAAACTGATGAGGCACTGTAGGAGCTCACGGATCTATGCCAAGAAATTTGAATAACAGCTACCTGGCCCACTGATTGGAAGAGATCCATATCTGTGCCCATTTCAGAGAGGTGGCCTAATCAAATGAAGGAATCCTTGGACAATATCATTAATATCGCAAGCAAGTAAAATTTTATTAAAGATAATACAAAAATGGCTGCAACACTACATTAACAGTGAACTGCCAGAGGTTCAAACCAGATTCAGATAAGAGCGTGGAATAAGGATATCATTGCTGACATCAGATGGATCTGGGCTGAAAACAGAGAATACCAGAAAGATTTTACCTCTGTTTTATTGACTATGCAAAGGTTTTTGATGGTGTGGATCATGACAAGCTATGGACAACATTGTGAGAATGAGTATTCTGGAGCACTTAATTGTGCACATGAGGAATCTATATATAGACCAAGAGGCAGTTGTTTGAACAGAACAAGGGGACACTGGATGGTTTAAAATTAGGAAAGGTGTGTGCCAAAGTTGTATTCCTTCACCATACTGATTCAGTAGGTATATGATGGCAAATAATCTGAGAAACTGGATTATATGAAGAAAAAACATGGCCTCAGGATTAGGGGAAGATTCATTAGCAACCTCCAATATGCAGATGATACAATCTTGCTTGCTGAAAGCAAAGAGGACTTAAAATACATACTGATGAAGATCAAAGGCCACAGCCTT
>NW_006408789.1:1792811-1794648 GCF_000296735.1 Chrysochloris asiatica | reverse complement strand
CAGTAGCAATGAGCTCGAGCATAATGATTGTGAGATTTGTGCAGGATCAGGAAGTGTTTCATTCTGTTGTGCATAATGTCGCTATGAGTGGGCACCTAACAACAAGAACAACAATCATTAGACGAGGCTGTCCTATTGCAGTGCTGTAAAAGATAAGCACTAGACTACTAATCACAAGGTTGGTGTTTCAAATCTACTAGTCACATCTCAGAAAACACTATATAGGGTTGCTACAAGTCAAAATCAGCATGATAGCACATAACAACAACAAGATAAGTGATTAGTCAGTCAACATGCCATTGAAAATGAAATCAGATTTTCTAAAGAAAAGCCGTTTGAGTGACTGTCAAGTTATTTAATGGTTAATCATGACTTCATTTTGTCCTGGGTGTTTTCTACTCACCTAGCTAATTAATTCTGCTAATGTATCAATTAAAGTCTCAAAAGCTTTTGGCTTCTTTCATTTCACCTAAAAATGTTCAATACCACATACAGAAGACACTTTTCTGAAAATATGGACTATCTAAACTGATCATCTCTAATCCTGGAAATTTTTCCCGAAAGAAAGACTTCTGTAGATGGAAGTTGGTAGTGAAAACCAGTGGCAACCGAGCCCTCTTAATACTGTGCGAAACCAAGCTGGGAAGCTGTCACTCATGGCTTCAAGACTTAGATGTTGGAAGAAGACCACAGTGCAGGGTCAGTAACCATCCACAACTAACTGGTCCCCAATAATTCACAAACGATGGATTCCTTGTTCAGAGACAGAAAAGTTCAAATGATGCAACTTAGCTTCAAACAAAATGTCAAAGTTATTCTTTATCAAAGGGCAACCATTTGTTTCTTTTGCCTTTCCCCAGCTTCACTGTTTTCTATGAGGTGAGAAAATCTACTTCGATACGATTTTCTATGGTCAATGCAAATTTATGGAAGTAGAGCAAAAATGCAATTGAGTGACATTGTCTATTGCTGGTCACTAATAACCTTTACCACCTCCTGCAATGGTTTCAGACCAAATTCTATGCAATGTGAACCAAAACTGAACAGACTTTTCCAGAAGCCTTCTCTAGTTCCATCGTAGTCATATTCCTTAATCAGGAGTTGGAAAATATGGCCTTGGTGAAAGAAATGATGCTGGCCATCGCATGAAAGAATTCTGCAAAATCAATGATTTGTTTATGTCAAACAACTTCTTCAGACAGCATAGGAGGCGATTATACATGGACCTCACCAGATGGAGTATACAGAAATCAAACTGACTACATCTGCAGAAAGAGATGATGGAAAAGCTCTATATCATCAGTGAAAACAAGGCCAGGGGCAAACTGTGGAACAGACCATCACTCATACACATTCAAATTGAAGCTGAAGAAAATGAAAACAAGTCCACGAGAGCTAAAATATGACCTTGAATATATTCCACCTAAATCTAGAGATCATCTGAAGAACAGATTTGATACATTAAACACTAACGACCAAAGATCAGAAGAGTTGTGGGAAGACATCAAGAACGTCATACATGAAGAAAGCAAAAAGTCATTAAGAGACAAGAAAGAAGCAAAAAATCAAAATGGATGTCAGAAGAGACACTGAAACTTTCTCTCCAGCATAGAGATGCTAAAGCAAATAGAAGAAATGAGGAGGTACAAGATCTGAACAGAAAATTTCAAAGATCAGCTCAAGAAGATAAAGCCAAATATCACAACAAAATGTGCAAAGATCTGGAATCAGAAAAACAAACAGGAAGAACACGCTCAGCATTTCTCAAGCTGGGGGAACTGAAGAAAAAATTCAAGCCTTGACTTTTTGTTATTGAAAGATTCTCTGGGTAAATTAT
>NW_006408789.1:1778309-1791081 GCF_000296735.1 Chrysochloris asiatica | reverse complement strand
CTTAAAAGTTATTCTTAATCTAAATTATTCCAAATCTACAATTGCGCACCTACTTTGTGCAAAGCATTGTTCCAATCCGTTCCTGACTAGTATTTTAGAACACATTCTCCTTATCAAAGATATTAGGTAATTTTATTTAGTTGAAAACCAATTGACACCATAGCATTTATGATGTTGTTGTCGTTGTTAGGTGCTGAGATATTCCAACACCCAGCAACCCTACATACATAACAGAATGAAGCACTCCCTGGTCTTGCCACATCCTAACAATTGTTATGTATGAGCCTGTTGTTGCAACCACTGTGTTAATCCATCTCATTGAGGGGCTTACTCTTTATCACTGACCCACTGACCCTCTACTTACCAAATACGATGTTCTTCTCCAGGGACTAGTCCTGCCTGATAACATGTTCAAAGTACATTAGTGTTGTTGTTGTTGTTGTTGCTAAGTGTTCTCAAGTCAATTCCAACTCACTATGACCCTGCACATGGTTTCTGAGGAGAGACTGGTGGGTTTGAACCACCAACCCTGTGGTTAGTAGTCCAGCACTCATCCTACAGTGCCACACCAGGACTCCTCTTTAATTATTATTGTCTCAGAAAAACAACTCCTCCACTGAACTGATCTAGAGATAAATTTCCCTATAAGAACCTCCTCAGTTAAGTCATTTACCAAAGGAGAACATTTTTCAAAGAGGCTATTTTTTAGAAAGGATCATTATATTCTTTCTGAAAGTTTGACCCTTACTCTACAACATCAGGATCCCTCTCCCCCATTTCCCTTTATCAGTGAAAGGGGAAAGATGGCATTGTTGCTATTTACACAGACTCATAATGTGAAGAAACAACCCAAGCTTTCGTGAGTCATTGGTTTACTTGCCTTAAAGGCTACCTTACTCCACCCATATATTTACTTTCAACTGGGAAATGGGTAAAAGTCTCACAGCAAACACATATTCTAGCAAAGATAATAATTCTTGAAACACACATTCTAGGAAAGGTAATTACTCTTTGTTCATTAGTTTTCCGTGTGTGAAGAGGAAGGAGTAAGGACAGTTCCAGAGCAAAAGTGTAAACTCATGAAATACCTTTGAGGATCCTGGGGGGAAATGGATGCTTAAAAATAATCTAAGAAGCAACAAATTTGACACATAGTCCAGTGAAAAAGATGATATGTTAGATGATGAGTCAGAACCAACTCCACGGCACTTAACAACAACCATAAGAAGAGGAAGAGGAAGCTTAACATTGTTGTGTCCATTGAGGTAATTCTAACTCATGTTGCTGTTAAGTGCCCTTGAATCAATTCCGACTCATAGAGACCCTATACTGGGTTTCCGACGAGCCATTGATAGGTTTGAACCACAGACCTTGTGGTTCACAGTCCAGTGCTTATCCTAGAGCGCCATAGTAAGAGTCCAATTCTAACTCATAGCAGCCATATTTAACAGAGTAGAACTGATTCACAGGGTTTCTTAGGTGGTGATCTTTACAGCAGAAGATCACAAGGTCTTTTTTCCCCTCACAGCCACTGGTGAATTCGAACCACCAACCTCTTAGTTAAAAGCTGAGAACTTAACCAGTACACCGCCAGAGAGCCTTGAGCCCAGTACATGTACTTCACAACTTGCTCATTTTGTAACCCCTCAGAGTTTTTATGTTTGCCACCTCCCTATCACACTTCCCTCTTTAGTACTTGAGTATGTGTGAATGAGGCTGCCCAGCTGGTCAGAGTACAGTCTGTGAGCATAGATTCACTAATCTGGATTTGCCAGCCAACAGAAGTCAAGTCTGAATTATTACCATGTAAATTCTTCAGACTTAAGCTCATTAGTCTTAGCATTTTTATCTCTCTGGACTCACTGAAGTCAAAGATCCCATGAAAAGGGCAATGTCTTTTTGGTAGACAGTTGATGACTCCTCCAATATTGTGTCAAACTCTGACATAAATAAATAAATAATGCTAAAAAAAAGGTTGTAGTCTATCCTTTTTTTTGACATCTCTGAAGCCATGCAAAATGCACCTCAGCCTTTGTAACGGGATACTATAACATTACAAATATTGCTTACAACTTTCTTCTCCTTATTACTTTGATCATGGTGGAGTCAAGAAAGTTGGGAACAATTCTGATTGGTGCTCAAGTTTGAAGGGGTTCTCTTTTGTGACATTTTGGGTGCCATGTCACAGTGCCCAGTACAGACCCCTACTGGTACCTCACTTCCTGTTGCTCCAAATCCCCCTTCCTGCTCCAATTTGATAAATCCATTGTATAAGAAGCATGGTTTCCCATTCACTATGGCCATGTGTACTGCCCTGTTAAACACCCACATTCCTTGATTTACCTTAAAGATCTGCATGTAGCATTTGTACTAACAAAACCAAAATAAGGAATTTAGGCTGGAGGTGGGAAGGTTGAGCTGTTCATTTCACTAGAAATTTGACCCTTCCTTTTCAAAGCAACCACCTGAGAAAAGCAGGGGAGTTTTGATTTAGCAAAAGAAAATAATAGTCAAGCAGCGTATCGACAAATTAATTAAACATATTCCAGTCCAAGTAATTTTTTAATCCCTGTAATTTTTTGTCAGTTGTTTTTTTTTTAAATTATAAAACACTTGCTATTTTTTTAATCTACACAATAGAGAAGTGCATAAATTAAATAAAGAAGAAAAAGGGAAAGTTTCTCCTTTCCAAAATCTAACTTCCCAGAGGTAACCAGTCTTCATAATTAAGTGAATATCAAAACATATACTAAAAGGAAAACAGAGGGAATGGAAGCAAATACTGTTGAATGATGATGCACGAAGATTGTAATCATGGCAATGAAACGATGGTGTAAAGCCGATGTTCTCCCATGTAAACTGTCACTCAGTTCACAAAGAAAAATAAATTAAATTGTTTTAAATATACTAAAATGTTAAGTACATGTTGTTATTGTTTTATAGGGAATGAGGGTTATCATTGCTGATGTCAGGTGGATCTTGGATGAAAGCAGAGAATACCAGAAAGATGTTTACTTGTGCTTCATTGACTGTGCCAAGATTTCCGACTGCGTGGATCATTAAAAGCTATGGACAACATTGTAAAGAATGGGTATTTCAAAACACTTAATTGTGCTCATGAGGAACCTGTACATAGACCAAGAGGCAGATGTCCAACCTGAACAAGCAATACTGAATGATTTGAAATCAAGAAAGGTTTGTGCCAAGGTCTCTTTTCACCATACTTATTCAATCTGTGTTCTAAGCAAATGATTTGAGAAGCTGGATTATAGGAAGACGAATGGGGATTGGAGGCATACTCATAAACAACATGAAATATGCAGATGATACAATACGGCTTGCTGGAAGTGAAGAGAACTTAAAATACTTACTGATGAAGATCAAAGGCTACAGTCTTCAGTCTGGACTGAACCCCAATGTGCCAAAAGCAAAAATCCTAGTAACTGGATCAATAAATAGCACAAAGAAAGACTGAAATTCTCACAGATTTCATCTCAGTTGTATATACAATCAATACTCATGGAAGGAGCAGTCAGGAAATAAAAGCATAGAGTAAATCTGCTGCATAAACCCCTCTTAAAGTGTTAAAAAGAAAAAATATCAGTTTGAGGATTAAGGTGCACCTGAACCCAGCCATGGTATTTTCAATATCCTCATATGCATTTGAAAGGTGGACAATGAACAGTGAAGACCACAGAATAACAGATGTGTTGAGTTAAGGTATTAGAGAAGAATATTTAAAGTACCTTGGACTGCCAGAAGAACAAATAAATCTGAATGATCCTTAGAAGCCAGGATAGCGAGACTTCATTTCTCATACATATTATCAGAAGAATATCAAGCTTGATATTCTTGATAAAGTAGAAGGTTAGTGAAAAAAAGGAAGACCCCAATGAGATGGAGCGACACAGTGGCAACAGCAATGCACTCAATCGTATCAATTGTGAAGACGGCTTAGGACCCTGGAGTCTTTCGTTCTGTTGTGAATATGGTTTCTATAAGTTGGAACGCTGTATGAATGGCTCTGTATGATAAGCACTGGATTTCAAGCTACAAAGTCTGCTTTCCAGCCTGCCAGTAGCTCTGAAGAAGAAAGATGAGGCTTTCTAACCCCACAGAGATTTACAGCCTCTGAAATTCCATACAGAGTTGCAATGAGTTGAAATTGACTCCACAGCACTTGGCAACAACAACAATATTTATATGTATCCATCAGAGTCCTGGTTGGGCACTGTGGGATAATGCACTGGATCTTAAAGTCGATTTGAACTGCAAGGTCGGCGGTTCAAATTCACCAGTGGCTGATCAGTTTGAACTACTGACCTTGCGGTTCAAACCAACCTTGCAATCTAGTGCATTATCCCACAGTGCCCAACCAGGACTCCTAACAACGATATGTATACAACATATATATATATATGCAGTTGTTAAGTGCTGTCGAGTCCATTCCAACCCATAGCGACCCTGCATAGGGTTTCGAGGAGCAGCTGGTGAGCTTCAACTGTTATATACATACTCCTGGTGTGGTGCTGTAGGATCAGCTGCAAACCACAAGGTCAGCCTTTCAAACCCACAAGCTGCACCTCGGAAACGCTATACAGCGTCGCTATGAACTTGGAGTCCTGATGTGACTTTTAGGAAAAGCACTGGACTGCTAACCACAAAGTTGGTGGTTCAAGCCCACCAACTGCTCCTTAGAAACCCTACATAGAATCACTATGAGTCAGAACCAACTTGATCGCCCCTAGCAACAACAATTAGAACTTATGTGACCTATAGTAATATGGCTTGCTTTTTTCACTCCACAATAGATTGCAGACTTTTTTCCCATCATTCCACAATTCTTTTGAAAGAATAAAATTTTATTTTTTGACCAGTGGTGAAATAGAAACCAGGGATAAAACTATATGAATATGGATGGCTAGATTGCCCCAAGAAATTCCATCTTTATTTCTTGTGCAGGACAAAACTTTCAACAGGTTATACTGGGGAAAGTGGAACTTTAGAACAAAGCTGACTGAACAGTATTGCCTGGGCAGTGGACAAAGGTGGGGGATTTCATTACTTCCAAGTACCCAATTTTTCTCCTAAGAGAGGATAAACGCTTTCAATTACCTGAATTCCCATCAGGCAGACAACAATAGGCAGGGACATAATTCTATAGCTCTGGAGCAATAAAAAGTATATCGCAGGGTGGAGAAGGGACCAAACGAATCAACTCTGCCTCCGTAATGAGGTAGAGACTGAGAGTGGTTATCTGCAAAATACCCACAAAACGCATTAACCAGAAATTTTAAGCAAATAAGTTGTCCCCTATTTCTCAGTGATTTACAATACTTCTATAGAAAGCTCAAATGTAATCCATGCTGATGCAGAGCTCAGATAACTTACTGGTTCGGGTTCTCCTTTTATCTTTCTTTTCTATGTCCCCTCCCTCCTACTTTCTCTCTTCAAACTTTTCACTTTTCTTTTTTCTTCTTTTGCTCAGAAACAGGTGAAATACTTAAGCTTATCACTCATCTCTAGGTCTTATCTAAGGTGTCTGCCTGTCTAAGTCCTGTATGCTTCTTATTTTGACAGAGACTTTGTTTCAAAAGGGATGCGATTGAATCTGTAATAGCAAAATTACATACATAATTTTTTTTTAGTTCATTATACACAAAACACTTTTGCCCGTTTCTCTCAATATTGCCTTAATTCTCCTTTGTGCATATAAAGCCAACCACATGTTACCATCACTTCTTAGAAAAGTAGTCAAATTTAGGAATATTCTACAAGCACTTAATTGTAATCATTTCCAATATTTTATTGTTATATTTACTAAAAGGAATGTTGTGCAACAGTAGTTGAAAATTCACCGCTTTCTTAATGCTGACAGTACTCAAATGCTGTAAAAGGATGGCTGCAGACAGGCTTTTCGATAACACACTTGTTAGGGTGCCTTCAAAAGACAGTCTAGTCAAAACACTGGTTTCTGAGGGGATTCTGTTGAAGTCCTGATGTGGCACGGCAGGCTAATGCGTTGGACTACAAGGTTGGTTTGAACCATAAGATGGGTGGTTCAAACTCACCAGCTGCTATGGGTCAGAACTGAACCAAAGGCTCTTAACAACAACAACAACAGCAATTTTGATGTTGGATAAAGTCCACCCTGAATCAGGAGTGTAAGTCTATATTATATGCTGACTTGTGTCTTCTGATAGCATAGATTTCAAATGTCTCTTATTACCTCTGAATCCTAGACAGAGACAATACATTGGTATCAAGAAATGCATGTCTTCTGTTTTCGGTAAGAAGAGGGTTAGAGAAAGAGGTGCTTAAAACAAGGAGCTTAGGTATAAATTGAAGACGTCAATGTGATCATCATTTCAATCATTGAAACTGGAATAGATTGGTCCACTGGAGCATAAGCTTTAGGGAATCAAAGACCCTATTTGTCCAACAGTGTACCCAAGTACTTAAGACCAGAAATAGCACATTTTAAGAGCTCAATAAATACTTGCTGCATGAAAGCCCAGCTGCATACTTTCTTCATTTTAGAGGAATATTGTGGTGCAAAATCCAAAGGATAAGAATAGTTCAAAATCAAGGTAATAATAGAGACTGAATCACAAATATTTCTAAGTTTGTGATTCTAAAGGCTATTGAAGTCAATGGGCATTGAAAACAGCTTTTAAGCTTTACAAGTAGATAAAACATTACGTAAAATTTCAAGTAGTAATCAGTGTGTTCAAAGCCTACTTAATGCTTATGGTGGACACAGCTGATATCAAGCCATCATTCAGCCTCTTTGACCAAATGGAATCCCAATTTAATCCCTGCCCTCCAACCATCTCCAGTCCCATAGGGTGTCTGGATCAGAAAGTCCATCACTGGTCTAAGGATGGACACGTGACTTCACTTGAACTAAGCCGATTGAAGAGAATCTTTCTATGGTCTTCCATTCTCTCAGAAGTTTTGTGGGTTTGTTTTCTTCCTTTCTCCCTCCTCATGGATGTGAATAAGAAAATATTTTGTTTCAAAGGCTGGTGGCGGAAATTTTGGGCAGTGTGACTACCCAACCTCAGAATACAGCAAGTGCATAGAAAATTGGAAAGAACATGGACCTTTGATAACATTATTAAATCAATGAATCAGCCCATCTTGGATCTCACATCACATGTTGAATCCCTGTTATATGAGTCAGAGTTTTCTACTAAAATGCATCCTAATTGATAATTTCTTTATAAAAAGATAGTTTGTTGAGAGGAGTACTGTTGCAGGTTTTAGGAGTTATGTTCAAAATATGAATGAGTCTTTCATGTTGCTGAGAGAAAGGTTTTCTACCTAACAGTAACTTCACCTTACTTTTTATTCATATTGACAGACAAGAGTATGAGATGGGTAGACAATGAGAGGAAAAACATTGATTCATATTTCCCAGTCAACACATATTCAGCCAGGCCCTGTTAAGGCCCTCTTTTATTTTAAGTGAATTACTATATATGCCAATGATACAACCTTGCTTGCTGAAAACAAAGAGGACTTAAAATAAATATTGATAAAGATCAAAGACCACAGCCTTTAGTATGAGTTGCACCGCAATGTAAAGAAAACAAAAATCCTCACCACTGGACCATCAAGATAAATGGAGAAAAGATTGAAGCAGTCAAAGACTTCATTTTGCTCTGATCAACCACAACACTCATGGAAGCAGCAGTTAAGAAATCAAACAACATATTGCATCAGGCAAAGCTGCTGCACAAGACCTCTTTCAAGTGCGGAAGAGCAAAGATGTCAGTTTGAGGAGTAAGGTGCGCAGACGCAAGCCATGACATTTTCAATAACCTCAATGCATGTATCAAATCTGTTTTTCAGATGATCCCTAAATTCAGGTGAGATAGATTCAAGATCATATTTTGGCTCTCATGGATTCATTTTCATTTTCTTCAGCTTCACTTTGTATATGAGTAATTGATGGTCTGTTCCACAATCTGCCCTTGACCTTGTTTTGACTGATGATAAGGAGCTTTTCCATCATCTCTTTCCACAGATGTAATCAATTTGATTACTACGTATTCCATCTGGTGAGGTGCATGTGTATAGTCGTCTCTTATGCTGTCTAAAGAAGGCATTTGAAACGAACAAATCATGGATATTGCAGAATTCTATCATGCATTCTCCAGCCTCATTTCTATCACCAAGTCCATATTTTCCAACTACTGGTCCTTCCTCTTTGCTCCCAACCTTTGCATTTCACTCACCAGTAATGATCAATACAGTTTGATCGCCTGTTTGATCAATTTCAGATTGAAGAAATTGGTATAATTCTTCTATTTCATCCTCACTGGCTTTAGTGGTTGGTGAGTAAATTTGAATAATAGTGGTATTAACTGGGCTTCCCTGTAGGCACATGGATATTACCCTATCACAGTGCTGTACCTCATGACTGATCTGGATATGTTCTTTTTGACAATGAATACAACACCATTCCTCTTCAAGTTGTCATTTCCGGCATAGTAAACTATGTGGCTATCAGATTCGAAATGGCCAATACCAGTCCATTTCAGCTCACTAATGCCTAAGATATCGATGTTTATGTGTTCCATTTCATTTTTGACAACTTCCAATTTTCCCAGATTCATACTTTATACATTCCATGTTCTGATTTTTAATGGATGCTTACAGCTGTTTCTCTGCATTTTGAGTTGTGTTCCAACAACAAATCAAGGTTCTGTGGGCTTTTCTCCCATGCTTTACTCCATTTGTGTCATCACGGTCAACTCTACTTTGAGGAGGCAGCTCTTCCCCAGTCGCATTTTGAGTGCCTTCCAACCTGAGCGGCTCATTTTTTCGCACTCTATCTGACAGTGTTTCTCTGTATTCATAAGGTTTTCAGTGACTAAATATTCAGAAGTAGTTCGTCACTCCTTTTTCTTAGGAAGTCTTCATCTGGAAGCTCATCTGAAACCTTTCCACCATGGGTGACCCTGCTGGTATTTATAATACTGGTGGCATAGCTTTCAGAATCACAGCAACTCACAAGCCACCACAGTATGACAAACTATTGGAAGAGATCCATATTTGTGCCCATTCCAAAGAGAGGTGACACAACAGAATACAGAAATCATCAGACAACATCTTTGATATCCCATGTGAGTAAAGTTTTACTAAAGATAATACAGAAACGACTGCAAACATACATTGACAGAGAACTTCCAGAGGTTCAAGTCGGATTCAGAAGAGGCCATGGAATGAGGGATATCATTGCTGATGTCCGATGGATCTTGGCTGAAAGCAGAGAACATCAGAAAGATGTTTACCTGTGCTTTATTGACTACACAAAGGCTTTTGATTGTATGGATCATGACAAGCTATGGACAACATTGCAAAGTATGAGTATTTCAGAACACTTAATTGTGCTCATGAGCAATCTGTACCTGGACCAAAAGGCAGTTGTTAGAACAGAACATGGGAACACTGAATGATTTAAAATTTAAAAAGGTGTGCAACAAGGTTGTATTCTTTCACCATACTTATTCAACCAATATACTGAGCAAATAATCTGAGAAGCTGGGTTATATGAAGAAAAACGTGGCATCAGGATTGGAAGAAGACTCATGAACAACCTGCGATATGCAGATGATACAACCTTGCTTGCTGATAAAGATCAAATAGCACAGCCTTCGGTATGGATTATATCTCAATGTAAAGAAAACAAAAATCCTCACCACTGGACCAATAAACAACGTTCTTATCAACAGAGAAAAGATTGAAGGACTTCATTCTTCTTGGATCAACACTCACGGAGGCAGAAGTCAAGAAATCAAACAACATATTGCATTAGGCAAATCTGCTGCACAAGACCTTTTTAAGAGCAAAGATGTCAGCTTGAGAACTAAGGTGCCCCTGACCAAAGCCATGGTATTTCCAATAATGTCATATGCATGCAAAAGCTGGACAGTGAATAAAGAAGACCATAGAAGAATTGATGCTTTTGAGTTATGGTGTTGGAGGAAAATATTGAAAGTGCCATGGGCTGCCAAAAGAACCAATAGACCCGTTTTTGGAAGAAGTGCAGCCAGAGTGCTCCTTGGAGGCCACGATGGTCAAACTTCATCTCTCATGCTTCGGACATATTGTCAGGAGAGACCAGTCACTGGAGAAGGATATCATGTTTGGTAAGGTTTGAGGGTCAGAGAAAAAGAGGAAGACCCCCAATATGATGGATTGGCCAAGTGGCAGCATCGGTGGACTCAAGCGTGGCCACAGTAGTGAGATTGGCCCAGGATCAGGCAGTGTTTCTTTCTGTTGGGCATAGAGTTGCTATGAGTGGGTACCCACTCGATGGAACCTAACAACAACAACAACATCATATGCATGTGTAAGTTGGGCAGTGAATAAGGAAGACCATAAAAGAACTGATGCATTTAAGTTACGATAGATGTTGGAGGAGAATATTAAAAGTGCCAAGGACTGCCAAAAGAACAAACCAATCTGTGTTGGAATAAGTACAGCCAGAATGTTCTTTGGAAGCCAGAATGGCTAGACTTTGTCTTGCATACTTTGGACATATTATCAGGAGGGACCAATCCTTGGAGAAGGATATCCATGCTTGATAAAGTGTAAAGTCAGAGCAAAAGAGGAAAACTCTCAACAAGATGGATTGGTACAACGGCAGCAGCAATGGGCTCAAACATAGCAACAGTTGTGAAGCTGGCCCAGGACAGGGCAGTGTTTCATTCTTTCGTGCATAGGGTCTCTATGAACCAATATTGACTCGATGGCATGGCACCTAGCAACAACAACAATATATACTTTACATAATACACAGAGAGAATAAACCAATATTTAAAGAACTAAGTGAAGGGCTTATGAATTGATTTCATTTGATACCTACAAAAACTCTAAGACATACACATCGTTAATCATATTTTAGAAAAGAAAACAACTCAATAAGTTTAAATAACTTGACTAATATGGAACCCCTAAGAACCATGGCAGAATCACAGAACTTTCAAACTTCAAAGTCCATGCTTTCTCCACTACACTCTCGTGCTTTCCATAAATAGATTGGCTAGTTTGGCAAAAATTGGGGTCAAATGCCCAAAGCTCCTAAATTGATGGTAAAAATGGTATTTTCACACCACTGTAAATTAGTGAAGACATATTATAAACAATACATGTTAAGAATAAGTATATAGATGATAGAGAGCTAGAGAGAGAGGTAAACATACAGAGTATATGTGAATCCTTAGGTATAGCAATCTTATTGTTGGAATTTATCCTTAGGGATTAGTTCAATAAAAGGAAAAAGCATGTGGTTATTATATTTGCATATGCTTTGGGGGGAATACTCTTATGTTAAAAATTGGTGGAAAAATTAAAATTCTATTAATAATGAGCTAATTGAATAAATTATGGCACCAAATGTAACAACAGACTATTATGTGTAAATTGTAAATAATTATCAATATTATGTAGAAATAATGGAAAGGATTTCTAATATAATTCTAAGTCAAAAAGCATAATGAAAATCCTATGTATACTATTCAAAACTATAAAACATAAATTTGTCTGAACAAAGTCTGAAGAACTCATGCCAAGAAGAGGGAAAGAAAATGTAAATAGATAATGATTATGATGGTGAGATTTGACATGGGTCTTTAAATGCTTTCTTTAGTACTGTTAATAAGGAAACTTTTTCTTATTTATGTGAAGTCTACTACTTCAAACAGATTTTAAACAATTGTGGAGTCAAAGAGTTTTCAGGAATCTTTTTGAAGTTGCTAGTAATAGCTTGGAAAACTTCATTGGCTACTGGTTAAGAACAGTAAGGGATTCAGCAAAGGAACAATGAAAGAAACATGTAATTTATCAACAGAATTTACACCTTCATAATTCCTCCAGCAAAACCAGTATCTGCACAGAGCATGCTGAAACACAGGAGGTCAGCATTACCCTAATTGATGAGCCCCAAACCTTTCACTGACATTTGTTTTAATATATGTTTGGAGCAGATATATTATTAATGTAAGGATCAAACTTAATAAGGGCTGAGTAACTTCAACTGGATTTTACTTGCAGCAGAGGCTTAACAAATAATATCAGGACCCTTTGTTTTTCCCATATTTGTTTTCCTATCAGGATATAGTACCTGATATGGCATTGTAGGATAAGCACTGTACTGCAAGGTCAGTTTGAACCACACGGTCGGTGGTTCAGGCTCATCAATCAGTCCTTGAAAACCCTATACAGGCTTGTTAATGAGTCAGAACCAACTCAATGGCACTTAACAACAACACCAACAATCTTAGGAAAATGATAGCTTGGTTTCCACAAATCTGACATCCAAGGACATGAATTAAAAGGGAAACAGTTGCTGGAGAAGGATGTCATGCTGGGTAAGGTGGAGGGTCAGAGAAAAAGAGGAAGACCCCTAACAAAATGGATTGGCCAGGTGGCATCATTGATGGACTCAAGTGTGGCAGCGGCAGTGAGGTTGGCCCAGGATCAGACATTGTTTCGTTCTGCTGTGCATGGGGTCGCTATGAGTCGGTTCCAACTCGATGGCACCTGACAACAACATTTTCTTAAAATATGCCCTCCAGAATGTTACCTGTAAATTACTTAATGTGATCAAGAGATTAATTTAGAATTTATATGAATCTTGCCCAAAGTTTATTATTGGTTACCAGAAGTGGACACAAGTGAGTGGGAAAAGGGGGTTGGCTTTATCACTTAATAAAAACAGATATTCCATGTCACATTTTAGTTAATGCAGATATCTTGG
>NW_006408789.1:1776102-1777570 GCF_000296735.1 Chrysochloris asiatica | reverse complement strand
TGATATTGTCCGAGATTTCCACATTCTGCTGGGTCGTCTTTCTTAGGAAATGCACAAATACGGATTTCTTTCAATCAGTTGACCAGGTAGTTGTCTTACAAATTTCTTTAGTGAGTATCCTCCAGTGCTGCATCAGTTTGTTGAAAGATGGCAATTTGCATTCCATCAATTCCTGGAACCTTGTTCTTTTCCAATGACTTCAGTGCAGCTTGATCTTCTTCCTTCTTCCATTGGCTCTTGATCATATGCTACCTCTTAAAATGGCTGAGCATCAACTTTTTGGTACAGTGATTCTGTGTATGCCTTCCACCTTCTTTTGATGCTTTCTGCATAGAATACAACATTGCAGAGAATTCAATATTCGGCCCAAAGAATCCTCCAATATTGCAAATCAAGGCTTGAGTTTTTTCTTCACTTCTTTCAGTTTGAGAACTGCTGAGCATGTTCTTCCCTTTAGGTTTTCTAACTTCAGATCATTGCATATTTCATTATAATATTCTACTTGGTCTTCTCAAGCTTCCCTTTGAAATTTTTTGTTCAACTCTTCAACCCCTGACACAATCTTGCTTGCTGAAAATGAAAAGAACTTAAAATACTTATTGATGAAGATCAATATGGGTTGCACCTTCAGTATAGGTTGCACCTCAATGTAAAGAAAACAAATTTCCTCACCATTAGAGAAGTAAATAACATCATGATATGTGGAGAAAAGCCTGCAGCTGTCAAAGACTTCATTCTGCTTGGATCCACTGTCAACATTTATGGAATAGGAGTCAATAAGTTAAACAACATGTTTCATTAGGGAAATCGGCTGCACAAGACCATTTTAAAATGTTGAAGAGCAAAGATGTCAGTCTGAGGACTAAGATGCGCCTGACTCAAGCCATGATATTTTCAATAGCCTCATATGCATGTGAAAGTTGGACAGTGACTAAGGAAGACCGTAGAAGAATTGAAACATTTGGGTTTAGACTTCTAGAAGACTATACAAATCTGTGTTGGACGAAGTACAATCAGAATTCTCCTCAGAAGCCAGAATGGCCAGACTTTGCCTCTTATTCTTTGGACATATTGTCAGGAGGGACCAATCCATGGAGAAGAATATCATGCTAGGTAAAGTGGAATATCAGTAAAAAAGAGGAAAACCCCCAATGAGATGGATAGGCACAATGGTAGCAGTAATGGGCTCAAACTTAACAACGATTGTGAGGATGGCGCAGGAATCAGGCTGCGCTTCATTCTGTCATGCATAAGGTCACTATGACTTAGAATCCACTCATTGGCAGTGAGGCTGTAAATCTTTATGGGAGCAGAAAGCCTCATCTTTCTCCTGAGGAACGGCTGGTAATTTTGAACTGCTAACCTTGAGGTTATCATTGGAACGAGAGATATCATTGCTGATGTCCGATGGATCTTGGCTGAAAGCAGAGAATATCAGAAGGATGTTTACCTGTGCTTTATTGACTAC
>NW_006408789.1:1773437-1775062 GCF_000296735.1 Chrysochloris asiatica | reverse complement strand
GTTCTGCTGTGCATGGGGTCGCTATGAGTCGGTTCTGACTTGATGGCACCTGACAACAACAACAACAACCTTGAGGTTAGCAAGCCAACTCGTAACTGTTCGTAACCCCTACGCTACCAGAGCTCCATATATATATTAGAAATTTTATTCTAGAAGGAGGTCCACAGACCTTGCCAGAGGTTCCAGGCAAAAATTAAATTAAAATAAAGAAAGCTGATCCTTAAGTCACCATATGGTGAGCTCAACCCAGGAACACAGGCCAGAAATGACCACATTAGAATTTGTGTGAAGGAAGTAAGCTTTTATTGGTTTTGGTTTTGTTATTGCTTTTAAATTTTTTTGTGAATTGAGTGAAGATTTACAGAGCAAGCCATCAGTTTTACATTTAACACATCAATGAAATTGTTTCTTCTCAATGACTGCAATCCCCTCCATGGAGCATCATGTATCCCACTTCTTCCCTAGGACTCTTGTTCACAATCCACTCTCTTTCTCAACCTTCTGAATTTTGTCCTTAGATAAATACTGCCCTTTTGATCGTGGGTGATTTGTCATTTCAAGATGCACCACACTTCACTAGTGTTGCTGTGTGTCCTAGATACCTCTCTACTACTTGGCTGAAGATTGAGCCACAAGGGTGAGTTGAGTTCCAGATGTAAAAGGTGATAAAGGACCATAGTCTCAGGTTCCTCCAGTCTCTTTTTGAGCAGCAATCCTGGCCTTTTTATACTTTGGGGATTTCGTCCACAGTTTCCTCCACTTTGTCCAAGACATTCTCATATGCTTCCTTTCAGAACAGTTGGTAGTGGTAGCTGGGCATCATCCAGTTCTTCTGATCTCAGAGCTGTGGAGACTGATGTTCAAGTGTTCCATTGGGCCATCAGAATAATTGATTCCAAGCACTTTTACTATTTTAAGCCACTGAGATTCGGTGTGTCATTTATTCAACAAACATCTTTTTATGAGTACCACAGAGACTTAAACTGTAAATGTGGAAATTCTATGTATGGCTGAAGTGGTTGAAGGTATGGTATTAACTGAATGTGCTAAAAGGAGAGAAAGAAAAGCTAAGTCCTGAACTTTGGGCTGTTGCTACATTTTGAAAAGGATCAAAGACTGTTAAGGAAGCAAACAGGTACAAGGGTCTGAAGAGTAGAAGAACCAAGAACTAGCTGGTGCATGCGAGTGGATCAATCTGAACCATATTTTAAATTCAGACATGTTCATCTAGAATCTGTCCTTGTATGTTGTTGTTGTTGTTGTTGTTAAGTGCCATCAAGTCAGTTCCAACTCAGAATGACCCATTACAAGGTTTCCAAGGAGTGGCTGCTGAGTTTGAACTGCCGGCTTTGTGGCTCAAACCGACGTTGTAGTCCTGCACTTACAACACCACACCGGAAGTCTGTCCTTGTATGTAGCCTCTACTAAAAAGATAAGCAACAAACCAATGTCAATAGGTTTTCTAAGCAATATCTGTTATTTAGTAGTTGCTATGTAGGGTGTGGCACTGTGGGCTAATGCATCACACTGAACAGTCATTTGAACTGCAAGGTTGGTGGTTCAAGCTCACCAGCTGCTCCTTGGAAACCCTATACAGGGTCACTATGGGTTGGAATCGACTCGAC
>NW_006408789.1:1768829-1771894 GCF_000296735.1 Chrysochloris asiatica | reverse complement strand
ACCTTGAGGTTAGCAGCTTGACTCGTAACCACTATACTATCAGAACTCCTTTGAATTTTATGTAAGTATGCATAATTTTAAGGTCCATGATTGGCACAAAAAGAATCCCTGGTGGTGCTGTGGGATAAGCACTGTACTGCTAACCACAAGGTGGGCAGTTCAAACTCACAAGCCACTCCACAGGAGGAAGATGAGGCTTCCTATCCCAGTAAAGATTCATACCCTCAGAACCCCTATTTAGGGCCATTATGAGTCGGAATCAACTTGATAGCTGTGGATGGGTAGTTTGCACAAGAATACTAACCTAAAATAAAGATTGGTAGTTCAAACTTACCCAGAAACACCACAGAAGAAAGGTCTGGCAATGTGCTTCCATAAAGATTGGTTAGTGGTGGTGGTTATGTGTTGTTGAGTGGATTCTGACTCATAGCAACCCTGTGTACGGTTTCCGAGGAGCAGCTGGTGAACTGTTTGAACTGTCAACTTTGCAGTTCAAGCTGACCTTTCAGTCCAGTGTTTATCTGCTAAGAAAACCTTATGGAACAGGTCTACTTTTAACACATAAGGGTTCAGTGAGTCAATGGGACAGCTATGGGTTGGGGGCTTCTTGGGTTATATAATTTGGGCAAAATTTTATTGTTATGTTCTTTCAATACTGGATATGAATGTCTTCTCTAGAAAAAGAAGTATGAAACCCTATATAAATTCTTAAAAATGCAATTCGAAAGTCCAGTGGAAAATGAAAAAAAAAATTATTATTGCCACAATATGTGAAACAAAAGTTGTTCTTGTCTAGTTTGAAAGGCTTATGAAACGGCCCTGGAATCACCATTTCTGAAGTGTTGTTGTTGTTGTTAAGTGCTATCAAGTCAGTTCTGACTCCTAGTAACCCTGTATAGGATTTCCAAGGAGCAGCTGGAGGGTTTGAACCACTGACCTTGTGGACCTTGCAGTTAGCTGTCCAGTGTGAATCTGAAGTGTAGGTACGAGGAAACCAAAGCCTGTTAATAAAGGTTTGTTCCTTATGCCCCCTTATCCTCTCACCTCAAAGCTTCCTTCTTCTTACCTCACGTCATTTTTGTTGTTGAGTGTCTTTGAGTAGGTTCTGACTCATAGCAACCCTGTATGGGGTTTCCATAAAGCCAAGTTTGCAGTTAGCAGTCCAGTGCTTTTCCTTCAGCACCTCACCAGGACTCCACTGAGGAATGTTTGATTCTGTAGACTAGCGGCTGTGGGGCTGTTTTCATAATCAAAAGCCCTCAGTGCCAAATGAGCACAGATAGTAAAGATTCTGACCTATGCTACCTAAGAATTTTCCAGAAAAGTGGAAATGTTTGATTCTATAGACTAGAATGTTTGATTCTATAGACTAGAGGCTGAGAAGCTGTTTTCATAATCAAAAGCCCTCAGTGCCAAATGAGCACAGACAGTAAAGATTTTCCAGAAAATTGAGATCTTTTTATGAAAAACGCCAGAACGTGAGAGGTAAGTCCTGCTAACTTCTCCCCCTTATAGGTTCTGGAAAAGTGCTGCCACCTACAGGAAGCATATGAAACAAATGCCTGTGGAACACTGAAGAGCATCTGCTGGGGTGTGGCGTTGTAGGATAAGCACTTAACTGCTAATCACCAAGGTTGGCGGTTCAAACCTACCAACCGTTCATCAGAAATTCTACACAGGGTCACTAAAAGTCACAAGCAACTGACAGCACTTAATACATCCATAGACAGGAGTCCTGGTGAGACACTATAGGATAAGCATTGGACTGTTAACCTTGAAGTCAGTGGTTCTAAAACCAGCCATACCTCAGAAACCTTAAGAATCCTGGTGTGGTGCTATGGGTTAATGCATTTACAACCTCTGAAAACCTATGCAGGATTGCTATGCGTCAGACCCAACGATAAGGCACACAACAACCACCAACCACCATATGACCTAAAGATGAATTTAAGAACATGTGGCAGTCACTGGTTCTAGTATATACTAACATATACTAGAGGCAACTTAAAGGTAATTACTAATTCAGGCTTCAATGGTTATCATTGTAACTGATGAATAGCTAAAGCTGTCAGCAAATTTGGACCTAAATAAATGTAACCACATAATCATCTCTATCAAGGTTTATGAATTGAAGATAGGAGTCATACATTTTAAAGAAATTCCTATAAGGTTGTCTTCTGCTCCATTTCTTCCTTAGAATTGAGAATGGCAACTTTCCATCTCACAGCTTTAAAAATGCCATAAGGAGGCAAACAGTGGCTGGAGAGGACATCCTGGTTGGAAAAGTAGAGGGTTGACGAAAAAGAGGAACACCTTCAATAAGGTAGGTTGACATGACACAGTGACTGCAAAAAGAACTCAAGCGTATTAACAATTGTGAGGATAGCACAGGATGGGGCAGTATTTTGGTCTATTATATCTAGGGTCTCTATGAATCTGAACAGACACCTAACAACCTAACACTGAACAACGGCACCTAACAACAATAACAATTTTATCTTTCATTTTAATTATAGTAATAGCTATTTTTTTGCCTGGACAAGACCACAGGAGTGGTTGTCAGCCTTGGGTACACATTGAAAACAGCAGGAGCACTTTAAAAAAGAATGAGGTCTGACTTCCTGCAAGATGGTGGACAAAGCAGATGTGGCTCTACACAGATCTTTTACAACAAAGATACAAGAGACCAAATGAAACAGACACAGATGAAAATCCCATGGACTGAGTGCTTGCTGGGAGAAGCTGAGCAGAGATGGCAAGAGAAGAAGACTGATTGGTGAACAGCTGGCCAGATCTGGTGCAACCATCTTGAACTTTTGTGAGCAACTTTGGCAAAAGAAAGTAGCCTGGCAGAGTAGACTCACTAAGGAGATGGGAAAGATGCAATTCCTTCTTTTCACCCATGCTCCATTAGTGACCAAAGGTGTGGCCAGTTCCCATCTCATCCATCCATAGCACTGATCCTGCTATCTGGGAGTTCTGAAACATGTTGGGAGCCACACTAATGTGAGTCAAGGGTGGGCTATGTCACTTTGGTGTGCCACTTCGGTACCTGGATTCAGGTG
>NW_006408789.1:1749219-1757509 GCF_000296735.1 Chrysochloris asiatica | reverse complement strand
ATCAGTTTTCAGTTTTCAAACATTTCAAAACATAGCATATAATCAAGAGCCAATGGTACTGAAGGAAGAAGTCCAAGTCACACTGAAGGCACTGACAAAGAACAAGGATCCAGGAATGGACAGAACACAAATCGAAATCCTTCAGCAAAATGATGTAGCCCTGCAGTCACTCACTTATCTGTACCAAGAAATTTGAAAGAAAGCTACCTGGCAAACTAACTGGAAGTGATTCATATTTGTACCCATTCCAAAGAAAAGTGACTCAACAGAATACAGAAATTATCAGATAATATCATTAATATCACATGAAAGTAAAATTTTGCCAATGATAATTCAAAAACGTCTACAACAGTACATTGACAGGGAAGTGCCAGAGGTTCAAACCAGATTCAGATGAGGATGTAGAATGAGGGATATCATTGCGGATGTCAGATGGATCTTGTCTGAAAGCACAGAATACCAGAAGGTGTTTACCTGTGCTTTATTAACTACGCAAAGGCTTTTGACTGTCTGGATCATGACAAGCTATGGACAACACTGCAGAGAATAAGTATTCTGGAACATTTCGTTGTGCTTATCAGGAACCTGAACACAGACCAAAGGGCAGTCATTTGGTCAGAACAAGGGGACACTGAATGGTATAAAATCAGGAATGGTGTGTGCCAGGGTTATAGTCTCTCACCATACTTATTCAATTTGTACATTGACAAAATAATCTAAGCAGCTGTATTATATGAAGAAGAAAGAGCCATCAGGATTAGAGGAAGACTCATTAACAACCTGCAATACACAGATGATACAACCTTGTTTGCTGAAAGTGAAGAGGACTTAAAATACTTAGTGATGAAGATCAAAGACCACAACTTTCGGTATGAATTGCATCTCAACATAAAGAAAACAAAAATCCTCAGCATTGTAGCATTAAACAACATCACGATAAATCAAAAAGTTGTAAGATACTTCATTTTGCTTGGATCCAACACTCAAGAAATTGTATTAGACAAAACTGTTGCACAAGACCTCTTTAAAATGTTCAAAAGCAAAGATTTCAGTTTGAATACTAAGGTGTACCTGACCCAAGGAATGGTATTTCAATAGCCTCATATACATGGGAAAGTTGGATAGAGAATTAGGAAGAGTGTATAAGAATTGATGCATTGGAATTATGGTGTTGAAGAAAAATATACAAAGTACCATGACTGCCAAAAAACCCCCAATCTGTTGGAAAAAGTATCACCAGAGTGTTTCTTAGAAGCCAATATGGTGAGACTTCATCTCTCATACTTCAGACATATTGTTAGGAGGGACCAGTCCCTAGAGAAGGACGTCATGCTTGGTAAAGAGGAGGGTCAGCAAAAAAGAGGAGGCAAAAAAGTCCAATGAGATGAATTGGCACAGGGGCAGCAACAATGGGCTCAAGTGCAACCATGACTGTGAAAATGACACAGGAGAACGGGGCAGTGTTTCATTCTGTTGTGAATAGAGTGGGTATTAGTTGAAATTAACTTAATGGTTCCTAACAACAACAACCAGCATTAATAGCAGAGCCCAAAATATCAGAAAACAGCAAATGCTGGTGAGTGTGTGGAGAGACTGGGTCCCTCCTACACTGTTGGTGGGCCTGTAAAATGGTATAATCACTGTGGTAAACGGTCTGGCACAACTCAAAAAAGTTGGAACTAAAAAGACCACATGACCCAGCAATCCCTCTACTTGTTATATGTCCTCAAGAAATACATCTGTAACACAACTAGCTCTATGCACACCCATGTTCACTGCAGCACTACTCACAGTAGCAGGAAAGTGGAGATACTCTACATGTCCATCAGCAGAAGAATGACTCAACAAACTTAGGCACATCCATACAATGGACTATTACACAACATGGAGAAACAAGGAAGAATCTGCCAAGCACTTCACAGCATGAATGGTCCTGAAGGACATTATGCTGAAAGAAATTAGTCAACCACAAAGGGACAAGTATTGTATAAGATCATTGTTGTAAAAAGTTCAGAAAATATTTTCTCACTAAATGTTTGTTAATGGGGAGTAGGGCTTGAGGGGGGAGAATTATTCATAGGTTGGTAGGTAGATATATGTTAACATGGGCAACAGGGCAGGCAATATACAAAAGAGTGGTTGACACGGGAAACTTGGAGGTAGCAGAAGACACAGGAAGGAGTGCAAGAGTTAAAGGAAATGAAGGTAAATACTGTTAACTAAAAGGAACTCTGGTAGCATAGTGGTTATGAATCGGGCTGCTAACCTCAAGGTCAGCAGTTTGAAAATACCAGCTGTTCCATGGGAGAAAGATGAGGCTTTCTCCTCCCATCTTTCTCAACTTCAGAAACCCTGTACAGGATCAGAACCAAC
Source organism: Chrysochloris asiatica (assembly GCF_000296735.1). Lineage (NCBI taxonomy): Eukaryota > Metazoa > Chordata > Mammalia > Afrosoricida > Chrysochloridae > Chrysochloris > Chrysochloris asiatica. Next base: position 1,755,136 of record NW_006408789.1, on the reverse strand, counting down.
TCCACGACGCATAACCACCACAACCACTGTTAACTAAGGGCACATGCAAGGGATTGTAATCATTGTAACGAAGCAAAGTATATGATTTTCTGAATTTATATATATTTATATATGACTTTTACACACACACAAAAATGAGGTCTACTTACCGCCTCTAATGAATTCATTGATTTAGGGCATGACTAACCTATTGTCAGGAGGGACCAGTTGCTAGAGAAGGATATCATATTTGGTAAGGTGGAAGGTCAGAGAAAAAGAGGAAGACCCTCAACAAGATGGACTGGCAAAGTGGCAGCATCAATGGACTCAAGTGTGGCAACAGTAGTGAGGTTGGCCAAGGATCTGGCAGTGTTTCATTCAGCTGTGCATAAGGTCACTATGGGTCAGTACCGACTCAATGGCACCTAACAACAACAAAAGCAACAAGGTTTTTCCTTCCCCTGAGGGTTCTAATATGCAGCCATGGTGCAGAAACCCATCCTTGTTTACAATAAACTACCGCTTCCATGAAGTCCATTCTGGCTCATGGTGACTGTGAGTTAACTATGCCTGTATTAGGTTTCATCACTTGACTATCAGCTTGACTGGTCAGGATTCCCCGTGGTGTAGCAGTTGAGATGTAGTTATCCCCATAGTGATGAAACCTAATACAGGCATAGTTAACTCTATTATGATTGGCTATGAGCAGCCAATCCATTGAAAGGATGTTTACTTGGGGGTGTGGCCTGCTCCCAATGGACACCCAGGAAAAGCTTGCTCTCTTTTCCACTGGGAACTTAGGAGTGTACAATTGTGAGCCATTTCCCTGATATAAACTTCTCTTTATAGATAGATATATTCTCTTTACACACACACACACACACAAGGATGAGTAAAAACTTATCTGTACTCTGGCTGCAGATTTTATTTTAATTAACATTCAGAAAAGACAAATACATCATTTTTCTACAGAATCTCCTTGCTTTTCAATAGACTTTGTCCATCTGTCAACAAGCTTTCACATGCCCTTATTAAAAACTGTTTTAGGCTGAGCTGTGAGCCATGAATGCACCACTGTCTTCACTTTTTCATCAGAGGGGAATCTTTGTCCTCGGAGGACTGCTTTCAGGAAGCCAAACAGGTGAAAGTCCAATGAAGCGAGATCAGACTGTAGGGAGGATGTTTAACACCTCAAAACAAAGTTTTATGCAGAGTGTCAGCACAACTGTTTCACAGTCAGTCCCCGACCTTGTTTTGGCTGATGATATAGAACTTCTCCACCATCTTTTCCCACACATATAGTCAATTGAATTTTTTGTTTGGTTGCTTGTTGTCCACCTGGTAAGGCCATGTATATAGTTCCTTTTATGTTGTTTAAAAAAAGTATTTGCAATGAATATGTCCTTGGTCTTGCAAAATTATATTAGGCTATCTCCAGCATCATTTCTATCACCACAGCCATATTTTCCAACTACTGATACTTCCTTTCCCATTTCAATCACTAGTAATTATCAATGTATCTTGATTGCAAGTTTGGTCAATTTCAGACTGATAAAATTGATAGAATTCTTCAATTTCATTATTACTGGCTTTAGTGGTAATTATGATTTGAATAATAATGATATTGCCTGGTCTTCCTTGTAGGATAGTATCTATTACAGACAGCATTGTATTTAAAGATAGATCTTGAATTTCTTTTCAATGTGACTCCATTCCACTTGAATTTATCACTCCTGGCATAATAAACCATATGATTATCAGATTGAAAATGACCAATACCAGTCCATTTCAGCTCCCTATTGCCTAGGAGATCTGTGTTTCATTTCATTTTGACAACTTCCAATTATCTTTGATTCATACTTCTTACCTTCTACTTTCCAATTATTAATGGATGTTTACAACAGTTTCTTCTTATTTTTGAGTTGCACCCCATCAGCAAATGAAGGTCCTGAATGTTTTGCTCCATTCACATCATATCGTCAACACTACTTTAAGGAGACAACTATTCTCCAGTTGTATTTTGAATGCCTTCCAATCTGAGAGTTTCATCTTCTGGACTACATTGGCAATGCTAGGCAAGATTTTCAGTGATTAACCATTCAGAACTGGTCTTCTTAGTCCTAGTATGTCTTAGATTGGAAGTTCCTCTGACACCTGTTCCCCATGAGTGACATTGCTGGTATTTAAAATACTAGTGGCATAGCTTCCAGCATCAGCACAGCATGTAAGCCACCACAGTACAGAAAACTGACAGACAAGTGATGATATAATAATAATGTTGTTGTTAAGTGCTGTTGAGTCAGTTCTGACTTGTAGCGTGCCTGTGTAGGTTTTCCGAGGAGTGACAGGTGAGTTTGAACCACCATTAGCAGTCCAGTGTCTATCCTACAGCACATCAGAACTCCATAATAATAATAATAATAGCTATCAGCGTAGTGGTTACGAATCGGGCTGTGAACTTTAAGGTCAGTGGTTCGAAACTACCAGCCGCTCCACGGGAGAAAGATGTGGCTTTCTACTCCCGTAAAGATTTACACCCTTGGAAACCCTGTACAGGGTCGCTATGGTCAGAACTGACTCAATGGCACTTAACAACAACAACAACAATCATTTATTAAGGATTACTTCTCTAAGTGTACTATTTTGCATACACTAATTCATTGACTCATTGCAACCATAAAGTAATATGTTTTATTATTATTCTATTTTTCAGACACAGAAGTGGTCCAGAAAGTTAAAGATGTTGTGCAGGCAATGAACTCTAAGGAAGAGCATAGTTGAAGTCAAAATTTCCTATGTGAAGGGTCAGGAGTTTGAGTGACAGATGGTGCTGGTGGAGTATGTGCCTAAGTTTTTATTACTTGTTGTTGTTAAGTGCCATCGAGTCGGGTCCGACCCATAGCGACCCTGTACAGGGTTTCTGAGGGTGTAAATCTTTACGGGAGTAGAAAGCCTCATCTTTCTCCTGCGGAGCGACTGGTAGTTTTGAACCGCTGACCTTAAGGTTCGCAGCCCGATTCGCAACCACTACGCTACCAGAGCTCCTAATTCTACTATCGGAAAGTACTCCATAAGGACATATCAAATAAAAACATTGGGGACGAATCTGTCACAAAAGACGTTTTCCATGTATTAAAAAGCAAAGATGTCTTTGAGGACTAAGGTGCACCTGACCCAAGCCATGGTATTTTCAATCCACTCATATGCATTGGAAACCTGGACAATGAAAAATAAGACTGAAGCTTCTAAAGAGCATTCTGGCTATACTTCGTCCAACATAAATTTGTTTGCTCGTTTGGCATTCCATGGTACTTTGAATATTCTCCTTCAACACCATAACTTAAATGCACCAATTCTTCTATGGTCTTCCTTATTCATTTTCCAGCTTTCATAGGCAATTCATATCATACATAACAAAGAAAGTTTCACAAAGAACTCATTTAGTTCTCATAATAGTCCATGGGATCGGTTTGCATAGTCATTGAGGGAAAAGGCAATAGACCAGAGCAGGAAAATGGAAAAAACCATGGCCTGCTTAGAAGGCAGCAACTTGTCAGGGGTTGCAGGGGGGCCCACTAGCAAGGAGCACTGGGGGAGCAGCTGGAGAGGTGGGAAGGACCCCACATGAGAAATGCACATCTCCCACCTCAGATCCATCAATGTAGCCCTATATCTCTTAGCCGACAGCCCTTCATTTCTGAGTCTCCTTTTAATGGAATCCAAATAAGTTTTAAAGTAATATTTTACAGTGTTTTGAAGAAAATTTTACACAGCAAATTGTGCTTCCATTGGACAATGTCTGCACAGACTGTTCAGCAACAGTCATTACAGTTTTTGGTGCCATGTGTCAACAGTCTTTTTATTGCATTCTGGTTGGTTCATTTCTGTTACTGTAGTGTCCCTGGACGCTCATCTTCTTAGTTTTGCTTTAGAGTAATGGTGGATCTTGTGGTTTCATTGGTTTGCTTGGTTGCTTATGTGCCATGGAGTCGGACCCTTGCAGTTCAAATGACTTTGCAATCTGGTGCATTAACCACAGCGCCACACCAGGACTCCTAGATAGATACCACCAGTGAAATTTTACCTGCATTGCATCTCAGTTTTTTCCTTTCTTTATACTCGACTTCATACCCTAGCTATCTTTGTTGTTATTGTTAGGTGCCGTCGAGTCAGAGCAGACTGATAGTGACCTTTTGCACAACAGAATGAAAAATCTCTCAGTCCTGCATCAATCTCACAGTCATTGATATGCTTGAGCCCATTGCTGCTTCCATCTCGAAAGAAAGAAAATATTCAGTTATATTTCAGCCCTGAATGGATTCCCCTTTCCTCAAACCTGAAATGTCTGCCAACTAAAATAATGTTCCCTAAAGTTTCTAATCTAATGGTGTAAGAGCATAGAGCAGGTAGACTTCCACTGGGGATTTGTTCTGATATTCCTTTAATGAGAATTATTTGGGAATATTTCTACCCATCTGCCCTTTTTAAAAGGAACCCTGGTAGTGTAGTGGGTTACAAGTTGAGCTACTAACTGCAAGGTCAGCAGTTCTAAACTACCAGTTGCCCCATGGAAGGAAGATGAGACTTTCTATAAATATTTACAGTCTTGGAAGCCCAATACAGGGTTGCCATGAGTTGGAACGGGTTCCATCGCTTGTAACTACTACCACCACTACCAGAAGTTGTTACAAACCCAGTGATTCGAGTAAAACAGAAGTAACCAGACATAATGTTTTAATAACAACTGAGGATTTAAGAAGGACTCTAAACCTGGAAGTAGTTTCTTCTACTCCAAAGACATAGTAGCTCTTCCCATTGCTGTGGGTGCAGCTCAGAGGAAGATGACCGTGGACAGACAAAGTAGTTAGAAGAGGTGCACCTCAATCACTTGCATGGAACTGGAATGTTGTTGTTTGTTGTTAAGGGCCATTGAGCCGGTTCCAACCCATAGTGACCCTCTATAGGGTTTCTGAGGAGAGGCTTGTTAGTTTGAAATGCCGACGTTGAGGTTCAAACCAACTTTGCAGTCCAGCGCACTAACCCACAACACAACAGCAGTAATTGCATAAAAAAGCAGCTAGAACTATAGAAGTATACACCGAAGACTGCACAAGACAACCCTTAAGCAACTGCAAGCCAATTGTATGGTCTCTGTGATTAGTAGAACGTTTCATGTGTAAGCAAAAGCTTATGTGAGGTAGATAGAGCCCATTGTGAGGTAGCTTGAAGATGCAGAGGTAAGGAATAAAAAGGAAGTCCAGATTTAAAATAAAGTGTGTCCCTTACCACCTGGGACTAAAGCGTTGCCCAGCTCCCTAATGAAGTAAAATGTGTAAGGTTGAAAAGTGTCAAAGAAGAAAAAGAACTTCAATATGTCCCATTAGCAGAGAGCAATGGAAAAGCAGTAAGTCAAAAGCAGAAAACATGTAACAATGAGAAAACAAGGTGATTCCATTGAGTGGCAGCTGTCATGAGTGACATGCTATCAGGACACTAATGTTACTGGAACTGTGCTAAGTGTAGTTGAGTGTATGTGTCTAATAACATATTTGTGCATTTCTTTTTAAAGTATTATCAAGTGATACCCGGTAGGGAGGGAATATTCTTTGCTTAGGAAAGCAATTCTTGTTCCATTAGGGTTAAAAAAAAAAAAAATAGTACTTAGTCAAGTAAGACCTGGAAAGATAGACTAAAAACAAAGGATGAATCAAATTTATTTTATATAAGACAGTAACAACAACAGCAACGTAGGATGGTTGGAACTGCTCCCAAGGAGAAAAGAAGACAGGGAAGTTCAGAACGTGGGGTTTTTTTAAATGTTTTATTGTGAATTATGTGATAGTTTACATGGGAGTCCATTAGTTTTACATTCATCCAATCGTATATCGTTTCATTGCCATGGTTACAATCCCCTCCATGCATCATCAACCAACCAAAG
>NW_006408789.1:1738500-1747181 GCF_000296735.1 Chrysochloris asiatica | reverse complement strand
TATATTGTTTTCCAGATAGGTTTGACCATTTTGCAGTCCAAGAATGTGGGATTTTAAAGAGCGATATCTAATATTCCATTTCAGAATGCTTGTTGGTTGTGATGAAGAGCCTCCCTTTAGTTAAACTTGCCACCACTGAAAAGTCTGGTCTCACTGTCTTTTTGAGGTCATCAAAGAAAAGGACTAAGGTCCACCACTGACCTCCCTCAGTCTGGAACGGGCACATGACCCAGCGGATGGTAACATGACTCTTAAGTAGAATTAAAGCAGGTAGAAAGAGCTGAAAGTCAAAGATATCCCTGAACACAGAAGACCCCTGGAATGTCTGCATATTGAAGGACCAGGGTTATTGGTCTTCATAAACTGAAGGTCACATCTGTCTTACCTGATCTGACAGAGCCATGGACATGCATGGCTCAGTTTTAGTGTTCACTGAACTATGCAGAGACCAATCTGTAACATAGATTTTTGACTCGTTTGGTTAAGCTTTAAATGCCTTTATGGCATTCTCAACTCTACAGAGTCTTCCAGCAGTTCATATAAATCAAAGCACCAAAAATCCATCCCCTCCCCAAACCAAACTCATTGCCATCAATTCCAACTCACAGAACCGAGTAGAACTGTCCCATAGGGTTTCCAAGATTATCAATCTTTATGAAAGCAGACTGTGACAGCTTTCTCCCATGAAGCGGCTGGTGGGTTCAAACACCACAACCTTTTAGTTAACAGCGCAATATTTAACCCCCAGTAGAAATACCCACAAATGATTGTCATTAACCACCAAGGCTCCTAAGAAAGTGAACAGAAAGACCTAAATGCCAATTTCAGGTAACATTCCGATGTTCAGAAAGTGAAGCTGCATTTTTGGTGAAAATTACCCCTGAGAAAGATCTGTTCCTACTTAGATATGCCACATGTTTGACTTGGGCCAAATATTTATGGAGTGCACAATTTTTATCAGTAATGCAAACCTGTCGCAAGATTTTCATCATCTAGATATTGACCGCCAGGGGGCGCCGTGAAGTGTAAAACTCCAAGCCCTAGCTGGGCAATGCATGCCAATGAAATACGGTTGTCAGTGTTGTCCGGGCTGACTCATAACAACACAGTATAAGGTTTCCAAGGAGTGGCTGGTGGGTTTGAACTGCCAATCTTGTAGTTAGCAATCCAGTACTTATCCTACAGCGCCATAACTTAAATTATCTGAACATTGTCAATACAACTAAATAAATCTAATTTCTCAATACATTTTTTAACACATTAGTGAGATCCCATTGTCTTATGCAGTGGAAACCATAGAAATATTCTATTGTTCAGTTTGGTCTTTAGACCATATAGTCTACCAACTGTCTGCCAGTTTGTTTGTACTGTTATGGCTTCTACAATACTGGAAACAATGCCACATATATTTCAAATACCAGCAGGGTACCTTGCAATGAACAGGTTTAAGCAGAGCTTCCAGCAGTCTTAGACATTTACTAAACTTGAGCCAAGGAATACTCCTGGTCATAACGTCCCATACAGTTCTGGAAGATGAGCTACTAGGTTGGAGGCATCATACAATAGTCACAAAAATTGACTCAAATACATGAAACACCCTGAGGCTGGCATATGGCTGAACAGCACTTCTATGCACTGTATGTATGACCACCATGATTTTGGAGTCACATGATGCCAACTAGCAACAATAGCCCATGTAGTAGATTTGAGTACTTTTCTGTTGTTGGTGGTGGTGTTGTCATTGCTGTTACTTCAAAGTTTATACTAATTCTTCTTTCTCCTTATAACCAGAAAATACCAAAAGACCACTTAAAGAAATTCATGTACCTTCAGGTTACTTCTTCACTTTGAGAAAGTGGTTTAGTGAAAAGAACATTGGATAGAAATTAGGAGAGGCAGTTTTAACATCCAGCTCTGCCAGCAGTGCAGAGGAGTAGGACTGGTGGCGCTGTAGGTTAAGCAATGAACTGTTAACCACAAGGTTGCTAGTTCAAACCCATCAGTCGTTTTGAGGGAGAAAGATTCACAGTCTCATAAACCCTATAGCGGGTTGCTATGAGTCGTAATTCACATGGTGCCAGTAGATTGGGTTTGGTTTGCAGGCAGTTCTCTAAGAGACCTAGGGCCAGTCATTGCCCATCTTCTCCCTTAGTTTTCGCTTCTGTAAAATACAGAATTGAACTCAAACATGTTATGTTTCAAACTGTGCCCTTATTGTTGATTCTCTTGAAAAATTACTGAATAGCTCCTAATGACCAGATCAACTGAAGGCTACTAAATAAATGCAGAAAAAGGAACTGAAGAGACATGCATTTTTACACGCAATTGAAGAAAAGAGACCTCCTGAAGCATCTATGAGAATAAAAGAACTTTGTTGCTTGTCATTGATTTTGCTACTTCTCTTAGGAAAAACAGACAACCCAGCCAGCCCGTAACAAAATGGAACACAGATTCCTGTTCAATGTCCACTATGCAGGGTCTCTAAAGAAAGCTAGCAAGACCCGAACTACAAAGAATTCACATGGCATGAACATTAAGCATCAAAACTCCTGGTTACTTTAGAGATCCTAAAAACTTTATATTCCTCAAGCTTAGAAAAAAGCTGACAATAAACTACCTTGTGTCCGAATGCAATGGCGAGCACAGACCATCTACTCTAGTCCTAGAAATGGCCTCTGTGTTTGGAAACAGTTTCCACAAGTTGCTCATGATCAGACAACTGAGGTTTTCCAGGAAATGGATGAAGTCATTTCTAACACTCGGCGTTTCTAAAAAAATGACTTCCTTTCTCAGCTAACACTCCAACCTCCAGGATATCTCATTTTGGCCTTTCTTGCTTGTGGCACCTGTTTTCAGAACCAAACCTTTCATCTAGTTCTACTCTAACACACAGAATCACATAGAAGAAATCACAAACAAGTAAAGGGTCCAAGAGAACTTTTACTTCTAGATGAAATGACAGTTAAAGTGAGTTTGGAGTAATAACATACACAAGCACGCTTTTTCTCTGGAGAATACTAATCTGAGCAATGATTCTGAGATCAAGATCCAAGGTTCTAGGCCAGCTCCACCCCAGTTGGCTCTGCCCACAGCACACTCCCTCCAGTCTCTCAGGGTCTTCTCTTACCCGTTTGGGGAGGATGGAAGGATGATGAGAAGAAAGGCAAGAGACAAGACAGATGGAAACTTTTTAGAATGTCCTTAAAAGCCACTTTAAAGAGATGAGTAATAAACAGATTGGGGCCAGCAAACATATTCAACCTTTCCACATTTCTCCTAACAGTTATAAAACGGAGAGTCTTCTAAGGTCAGAGTTAAAGTAATACAGCCTTGTTTTCATTTTTAAAATGATTTTAGTAGAATGTTAAAATAGCCTCAGCATTCGTAAAAGGTGTACTCAAGGTAGAGTTTTGATTTGACTCAAGAGAGGGGTAATGAAACCCACCAAGAAGATAATTATGATGTAACTACCAACTTAATGCCAATTAAGATTATCTATAATGAGCATCCTCTTATTTTTCCTGTCTCATACAATCAAAGAATGACATAGAGTGAGATCATCTCATGGGTTTGGAGCAATTTACTATTGCTTAAGCTGACAGGAAGAGATCCTTCCTATTCCAAAGAAGGGTGAAGCAATTATCAAACAATATCATTAATATCACCTGCAAGTAATTCTGCTGAAGATAATTCAGAGACAGTTGTAGCAGCACACCAAACAGGGAAAAGCTAAAGATTCAAGCTGGATTCAGAAAAGGATGTGGAGTAAGGGATATCATTGCTAATGTCAGATTTGGGCTGAAAGCAGAGAATACCAATAGATTTTTTACCTGTGTTCTAGAATCCTGGTATAGTGTTGTAGGATAAAAACTAAACTGCTAACCACAAAATCAGTGGTTCAGTCCTGCCAGCCGCTCCTCAGAAACCCTACACAGAGTTGCTATGAGATGGAATGGACTCAGCAGCACTCGATAACAACAGCATTGACTACGTAAAGGTATTCAAATGTAAAGGATCATCGCAAATTATGGAGAACATTGCAAAGAATGGGAATTCCAGAGCACTTAATAGTCCTCATGAGGAACCTGCGCATAGACCAAAAGGCAGTTGTTCAAATAGAACAAAGGGATATTGCACAGTTTAAAATTAAGAAGGTTGTGTCAAGGTTATATCCTTTCACCATACTTATTCAATCTACATGCTGAAAAAATAATCCAAAAAACTGAGTTATATGAAGAAGGACTCAGCATCAGGATTGAAGGAAGATTCATGAACAACCTGCAATATACAGACGACACAACATTGCTTCCTGGAAGAGAAGAGGACTTAAAGAGAACAGCCTTCAGTATGAATTATGCCTCAACATAAGGAAATTGAAAATCCTCACAACTGGGCCTGTAAGCAACATTATGATCAACAGAGAAAAGATTAAAGTTGTCAAGAATTTCATTTTATTTGGATCTATAATCAGTGTCCATGGAAGAGCAGTCAAGAAATCAAACACATTGAGCAAATCAGCTTCAAAAAGACTTCTCAAAAGTCTTTTTAAAAAAATACAAAGATGTCACCTTGAGGACAAGCCATGGTATTTCCCATTGCCTTATATGATGGTGGAAGCTGGACTAAAGAATAATTGATACCTTTGGCTTTATTGGTGAAGAATATTTAATGCACTATGTATGGACAAAGGAGCTCTGATAGTGTAGTGGTTACGAATCGGGCTGCTAACCCCAAGGTCAGCAGTTCGAAACTACCAGCGGTTCCATGGGAGAAAGATGAGGTGCTCTGCTCCTGTAAAGATTTACAGCCTCGGAAACCCTGTGCAGGGTCACTATGAGTCAGAACCGACTCCACGGTACTTAAAAACAACAACAACAACAATGGACGAGCTATGTATCATGACAAGCTATGGACAACATTACAAAGTATGAGTATTCCGGAACACTTAATTGTGCTCATGAGAAATCTGTACATGGACCACGAGGCAGTTGCTCGAACAGAACATGGGAACACTGAATGGTTTTAAACTAAGAAAGGTGTGCCACAGGGTTGTATTCTTTCACCATACTTATTCAACCTGTATGCTGAGCAAATAATCTGAGGAGCTGGGTTATATGAAGAAAACCATGGCATCAGGATTAGAAGAAGACTCATTAACAACCTGTGATATGCAGATGCTACAACCTTGCTTGCTGAAAGTGAAGAGGACTTAAAATACTTACTGATGACAATCAAAGAGCACAGCCTTCAGTATGGATTGCATCTCAATGTAAAGAAAACAAAAATCCTCAGCACTGGACCAATAAACAACATTCTTATCAATGGAGAAAAGATTGAAGTTGTCAAGGACTTCATTCTTGGATCAAATATCAACACTCGCGGAAGTAGCAGTCAAGAGATCAAATGACGTATTGCCTTAGGCAAACCTGCTGCACAAGTCCTTTTTAAAGTGTTGAAGAGCAAAGATGGCATCTTGAGGACTAAGGTGTGCCTGAACAAAGCCATGGTGTTTTCAGTAACCGCATATGCATGTGAAAGCTGGACAGTGAATAAGGAAGACTGTAGAAGAATTGATGCCTTTGAATTATGATGTTGGAGGAGAATATTGAAAGTGCCACGGGCTGCCCAAAGAACCAACAGATCTGCGTTGGAAGAAGTGCAGCCAGAGTACTTCTTGGAGGCCAGGATGGTCAAACTTCATTTCTCATACTTCGGACATATTGTCAGGAGGGACCAGTTACTGGAGAAGGATATCATGTTTGGTAAGGTGGAGGGTCAGAGAAAAAAAGTAAGACCCCCAGCGAGATGGATTGACAAAGTGGCAGCACCAATGGGCTCAAGCATGGCAACGATTTTGAGGTTGGCCCAGGACCAGGCAGTGCTTCGTTGTGTTATGCATAGGGTCACTATGAGTTGGTACCGACTCAATGGCATCTAACAACAACAACAATGTATGGACAGAACAAACAAATCTCTCTTGGAAAATGTACAGTCAGAATGTTCCGCAGAAGTGAGGCTGGGGAAATTTTGTTTCGTATACTTTGGATATGTTATCAGAAGGGACCAGTCCCTAGAGCAGAGCATCCTGCTTGGTAAAGTGGAGGGTCAGTGAGAGAGAGGAAGATGAGATGAATTGACACAATGGCTACAACAATGGGATCAACGATAGAACAGCTGTGAGAATGGCTCAGGACCGGGCAGTGCTTCATTCTGTGGTCCATGAGGTTCTGACTGTGAGTCAGAACCAACTCAACGGCACGTAGCAACAGCCTCAATGTTCTTCAATTCATTCAAAGAGCATTAATTGAATGCCTATGATGCGCCATACGCTACTGTAAGTCCCAAGGATATGCTTAAAACAGGTGCCATTGATTCTAATCATGGTGACCCCATGTGTTCAGAGTTGAACAGTTTTCCATTCAGTTTTCAATGGCTAACCTTTTGTAAGTAGATTGCCAGGACTTGAACTGGCCATCTTTCAGTTAGCAACCAGGCACTTTAACTGTCTGCACCACCCAGAGACAACTGGGCTATGTAGTTATTAATGGCTGTGGAGTCCATTCTGACTCATGGTCACCCCATGTGGGCAGAGTCCATTGAGTTTACAAGGCTGTGACCTTTCAAAAGCGGATCCCCAAGCCTATTTTCTGAAGTGCCTTTTGGTGGGTTTGAACTTGTAATTTTTCAGCTAGTAGTCAAGAGATTAACCATTGGCACCAACCATGGACTTTTTATCCTCATAGAACTTAGATTGCAGTATAAAGAGGCAGACAAATAAGTAAAGTACATAAAAACCAAGCCAAAGTCAATTCCAACTCAAAGCAACCCTATAGAGTTTCTGAGGCTTTAAGTCTTTATGGAAACAAACAGCCTCATCTTTCTCCCAAGGTATAGTTGGTATGTTTGAACTGCCAACCGTGAGTTAGCAGTCCAGTACTTATCCTATCCTACAATGCCAGCAGAACTCGTTAAGTAAAGAACATTTGTTATGTGCCATGAGTCAGTTCTGACTCACAGTGACCCTGTGTAGCATTTCCAGGAGTGGCTGGTGGGTATGAACCAACAACCTTGGTGGTGGTGGTGGTTATGTGCTGTGGAGTTGGTTCTGGCTCATATTGAGCATAGTTTCTGAGACTATAAATCTTTTCAGGAGCAGAAGGCCTCATCTTCCTCCCATGGAATGACTGGTAGTTTCAAACTGTTGACCTTGAGTTTGGCACCCTGACTCACAACCACTAGGCTACCAGAAATCCTTAAAAAACATAGTAGATTATAAAAAAAAACTTTTTTAATTCATTGCCATTGAGTGGCAATCCCAACTCATGTGAACACTATAGAACAGAGCAGAATGTCCCCACAGGGTCCGGAAGGCTATAACTCTTCACTGGGACAGACACCCCCACCTTTCTACTTTATAGCAGCTAGTGGGTTTGAAATGTCGACCTTATGATAAGCAATCAAACATATAACCCACTCCCACACCAGGGTTCCATTCATAGTTGGTTAGAAGGTGATAAAGGGAGAAAATAAGTCAGAAAGGGAATGCACCATGTTCAGGGGAGAGGGGAGAAGATGGAGCAGGGTTGCAATTTTCAATCTGAAGGAAAGGGGCTCAGGGAAGGCCTCATGAAGGCAAAATTTGACCTGAAGGAAATGAAGGAGTGAGCCGTGTGTTTGAGGAAACAGCAGATTCAAAGATCTGAGGCAGTTGCATGTCTGCTGTGTTCAAGCAACAGCACAGAGGGCAGTGTGCCTTGAGCTGAGTGAGCAAGAGTTAATGATAAAGTCAAATAGGAAAGGATGGGGCAGCTGCAGGTGTAAACATTACTGAGAGAAAATGGAAGTTACTGGACAGTTTTGAGCAGAGTCATGACATGAGCTGACTTCCATTTGAAAGGACAGAGCTGACGGCTTCCGGGCAGGAGACGTGGAAGCAGGGAAGCCTGGGATGAGACAATAATTCTTTAGGCTAGAAATGAAGTCCGGGTTTGAAGCATCAAGCTTGTGGTTAGCGGTCTAGTACTTATTCTACAGTGCCACACCAGAACTCGCTTTATTAACATGGAATTTCTAAAGTCCAGAGTTTCACTTTCTTATGTGAAATATGCTCAGCTTCAACTATTAGTCAAAAGGTGGACTGTTGGAATCTACCCAGAGGAGCCTTGGAAGACAGGCCTGAGATTTGTCTCCAAAAGCTCACAGCCTTGAAGAGCTTATGAAGCAAAGTTCTTCTCTGTTCACATGGGGGTCACAATGAGTCAAAGTCAACTTGACAGCACCTAACAAAACCGAAACTCAAACGCACTACCATCGAGCTGAGGCTGACTGTTATTAACTCTGAAGAACACAGTAGAACTCACCATAGAATCGCAAAGACTATAAATCTTAATGAAGCACACTGCCTCATCTTTCTCCTGCAGGGTGACTATTGGGTTCAAACTGCCTAACTTTCAGCTAGCTTAACCCATTGTACCACCAGGACTCCTTGGTAACTAACAGCAGTGTGTGTGTGTGTGTGTGTGTGTGTGTGTATGATCTGCATATATATGTTGTTGTTGTTGTTGTTGTTGTTGTTATGTGCCGGGGAGTCGGTTCCGACTCATAGCGACCCTGTACAGGGTTTCCGAGGCTGTAAATCTTTACGGGAGCAGAAAGCCTCATCTTTCCCCCGGGGAAGAGCT
>NW_006408789.1:1721122-1738190 GCF_000296735.1 Chrysochloris asiatica | reverse complement strand
AGAGATGTTGTAATTTGCTCTCTAATGCAGACTTACTATGGACACTATTTAGCTAACAATGGAAGGTTTAACTTCATCTGAGGTGCAGTTGCTGTTTCTAGAATCAGGAAATTACAGACGATTTTCTTTTTCTATATTGAGAGTAAAATGTGTTTCTTTTCCAAATCACATCTGGAAGGCAAAATGTGGATTTCTGTTTATTATCTTGATTGGAGTTTTTGTTTTCTATTTTCTGCCTCTCTCTCTTTTTGCTACTGCTGACGCATTGCTCTGTTTGTGTGGGCATCTCAGCCTTCTTCCCTCACTTATCTTCGGGCATTCTCCGACTCCTCCTAATCCTCGCTCTAGATGATCATAGCCAATTTGACCTTGGACATTATGAAATCCTACTTATTCTCCCAGCAGCAGACAGATGTCATTGACAGAACATAATGGATTCTATGAACAGGCAAGCGAGGACAGGTAGGGGAGAGAAATGAGAAAAACTAAACCATGTATTCCCATTCTTTGCCATATAAGCAGGTGAAGATTTGAGATTTAGAAGTCTAGCTGAACTTTTCCCTGAAAAATTGAGTATGTTTATTAAATAGACACTAAGATAATATCTAGGAGCAGAGGTGGCTGGAGCGGTGTTTGCTCAGCAGCTATTTGGAAGGAGCCCCTGGTGGTACAAATAGTCTACCGACTGAGAGGTGGGTGGTTGCAGAGGTCTGAGGATCCGCTTTGAAAGCCCTACGGATCAGTTCAACTCTGCACACATGGGGTCACCAGGAGTCAGAACTAACTCCACAGCAATTAAACGCACTCTGAGTCTCCACCGAAGAAAGGCCAGGGACTCTGCCTTGATATAGATCAGAGTCAAGAAACTGCTATGGAACAATTCTACTCTGAGTGTTGTTGTTGTTGTTAACCACTGTCGAGTCAGTTCTGACACATAGTGACCCTGTATGGGGTCTCCAAGCAGCTGGTGAGCTTTAACCACCGACCTTGCAGTTCAAACGATTTAGCATTAGCCAACAGCACCACACTGGGACCATGAGTTGTTGTTGTTAGGTACCATCAGTTCAGTACCAACACACAGCGACCCTATGCACAGCAGAATGAAACACTGTCTGATCCTGGGCCAAACTCACTACCTCTGCCACACGTGAGTCAGAGATGAGTGAGTGCCTCCTGTGCTGCCTCACTTTCTTGAAAGATTTCAATAGAGACCAGCTAACAACAATGATAATAGTTATGCATTCAAGCTGATGGTACTGGTTGGGGGCCAAATGCTGAAAATTCACTCAAATAATCAGTTTTGAAAAGACTTTCCTATTTGCTCCAAGACAAAGATGAGGGTTTCTGCTCCCAGGAAGATTTAAGGTCTCGGAAACCTTATACAGGGTGGCTATTAGTAGCAACCAACTAGATGGTACTTAACAACAACAATTTGTCTAACTTTTCCTAACTGGTTTGTGTATATAGAAATAGCCTAATTCTCGATGGTTGATAGTACAGATCAAAATAGTGACAGTATATAGAATCTTTTCGGTATCATAGCACCATGCCAAACCATGAAAGAAGTCAGGTAACAGAGAGTATGTTAAAAAGCAGCAATTGTACTATTTCTTATTTACATGCTGCCTTGGTTATCTTTGTTGTTGTCATGTGCCATCAAGTCGGTACCGACCCACAGTGACCTTATGCAGAGCAGAACGAAACACTGCCCGATCCTGGGCCAACCTCACTACTGTTGCCACAGTGAGTCTATCGATAGTGCTACTTGGCCAATCCATCTCATTGGGGATCTTCCTCTTTTTCTCTGACCCTCCACCTTAAAAAACATGATATCCTTCTCCAGCGACTGGTCCCTCCTGACAATATGTCCGAAGTATGAGAGACAAAGTTTGGCCATCCTGGCCTCCAAGGAGCACTCTGGCTGCACTTCTTCCAAAACAGATCTACTGATTCTTTTGGCAGTCCATGGCATTTTCAATGTTCTCCTCCAATGCCATAACTCAAAAGCATCAATTCTTCTACGACCTTCTTTATTCACTGTCCAGCTTTCATATGCATATGAGGTTATTGAAAATACCATGGCTTGAGTCAGGCAATCCTTAGTCCTCAAGCTAACATCTTTGCTTTTCAACATGTTAAAAAGGTCTTATGCTGTTATAATAGAAATACCACATATGAAAGGTTTAAAAAAACAAGAAATTATTTTCTCTAAATTTAGGATGCTAAAAGTCTGAATTCAGGGCACCAGCTTTGGGGGAAAGCTTTCTCTCTCTCTCTCTCTGTCTGCTCTGGGGTTGGTGTTTGTTGTTGTTAGGTGTCATTGAGTTAGTACTGACTTATAGCACCAATAAATACCACAGAACAAAACAATGCCCAGTCCTGTGCCATCCTCACAATTGTCATGTTTGAGCCCAATGCTACTGGCACTGTACCAATCTATCTTGGTGGGAGTGTTGCTCTTTTTCACAGTTGCTCCACTTTACCAACCATGATGTCCTTTTCCAGGCACTGAATCCTTCAGATAACATGTCCAAAATATAAGAGATGAAGTCCCACCATCATTACCGCTAAGGAGCATTCTGGTCGCACTTCCTCCAAGACAGATTTGTTGTCTCCCCTGGCTGTCCATGGTACTTTCTATATTCTTCTTCAACTACATAATTCAAACTCTTCGATTCTTCTCCAGTCTTCCTTTTCAATGTCCAACTTTCACATGCATATGAGACTATTGAAAATATCATGGCTTTGGTGAGGTTCACCTTACTCTTCAAATTGATATCTCTGCTTTTGAACACTTTTAAAAGGGCTTCTAAGGAGCTCTGGTAGTATAGTGGTTATGAATCAGGCTGCAAAACGCAAGGTCAGCAGTTCGAAACTACCAGCTGTTCCGCTGGAGAAAGGTGAAGCTTTCTGCTCCTGTAAAGATTTATAACCTTGGAAACCCTGTTCAGGGTCGTTATGAGTCAGAACCGACTCCACGACACATAACAACAACAACAAAAGAGCTTGGGCAGCAGATTTGCCTAATGAAATACATTGTTTGATTTCTTGACAACTGCTTCTATGAGCATCAGTTATGCACCCAAGCAAAATGAAGTCTTTGAAAATTTCAATTGTTTTCTCATTTATCATTAAGTTATTTATTGGTTTAGTTGTGAGGATTTTTTTTTTCATTACATTAAGATGTAATAAATAATGAATGCTATGGTCTTTGATACTTAATGATGAAGATCAAAGACCATTGCCTCTGTATCAGTTGCATCTCAATGTAAAGAAAACAAAAATCCTCGCCACTGGACAATATAAACAACTATCCTAACAACAGAGAAAAGACTGAAGTTATCAAGGGCTTCATTCTTCTTGGATCAACCATCAACACTCATGGAAGCAGCAGTCAAGAAGTCAAATGACATATTGCATTAGGCAAATCAGCTGCACAAGACCTTTTTAAAGTGTTGAAGAGCAAAGATGTCAGCTTGAGGACTAAGGTGCACCTGACCCAAGCCATGCTATTTTCAATAACCTCATATGCATGCAAAAGCTGGACAGTGAATAAGGAAGACCATAGAAGAATTGATGCTTTTTTGAGTTATGGTGCTGGAGGAGAATATTGAAAGTGCTATGGGCTGCCAAAAGAACCAATAGATCTGTATTGGAAAAAGTGCAGCCAGAGTGCTCCTTTGGAAGCCAGGATGGCCAAACTTTGTCTCTCATACTTCGGACATATAGTCATGAGGGACCAGTCGCTGGAGAAGAATATCATGTTTGGTAAGGTGGAGGGTCAGAGAAAAAAGAGGGAGATCCCCAGTGAGATGGATTGGCAAAGTGGTAGCATAAATGGGCTCAAGCGTGGCAACAGTAGTGAGTTTGGCCCAGGATTGGGCAGTGTTTCATTCTGTTGTGCACAGGTTCGTTATGAATCGGTACCAACTCGATGGCACCTAACAACAACAACATGGTCTTTGATCTTTATCAGTGAGTATCTCAGTCCTCTATTGCTTTCAACAATCAAGATTGTGTCACCTGCAAATTACAGGTTGTTAAAGAATCTTCCTCCTATCCACATTTTTCTTCATATAATCCAGCTTTTCAAATTACTTGCTCAGCATTTAGTAAGTATAATGAAAGGAAGCAATCCTGATGAACACGTTTTTTTATTTAAAACCATTCAATATACCTTCATTCTGCTCTAATGACTGCCTCATGGTCTATGTACAGGTTCTTCATGAGCACAATTAAAGGTTCTGGAATACCCCATTCTTTGCAAGGTTATCCATAGTTTGTTACGATCCACACAGTAGAATGCCTTTGCATAATTGATAAAGCACATGTAAACATCTTTCTGGTATTTTCTGCTTTTAGCCAAGATCCATCTGACATCAGCAACAATATCACTACTTCCACATCCTCTCTGACTCCAGCTTGAAATTCTAACAGCTCCTTGTCAATGTACTGCTGTGACTGATCTGTCAATTATCTTCAGGAAAAAATGTACTTGCATAGAATATCAATGAGCTTGTTCACTGATTTCTTCAGTTGGGTTACCTTTCTTTGGAATAGGCACAAATATGGATCTCTTCCAATCAGTGGCTATGTAGCTGTTGGATCAATTTCAGACTGAAGAAGTTGGTAGAATTCTTCAGCTTCATCTTCACTGGCTTTAGGTGAGTACGTTTAAATAGTAGTGGTATTAACTGGCCTTCCTTACAGGCATATGAATATTATCCTATCACATACAATATTGTACTTCAGCATAAATCTTGAAATGCTCTTCTTGACAATGAATGTAATTCCATTCTTGAATTTGTAGTTCCCTGTATAGTAAACCATATGATTGTCCGATTCAAATTGGCCTGTATTTCAGTTCACTAATGCCTAGGATATCAATCTTTATGTGTTCCATTTCATTTTTGACAACTTCCCATTTTCCTAAATTCATACTTCGTACTTTCCATGTTCTGATTATAAATGGATGTTTGCAACTGTTTCTTCTCATTTTGAGTTGCACCTCATCAACAAATGGAGGTTATGAAAGTTTTGCTCTGTTCATATTCTGGGCAACTGTACTCTGAGGAGACAGCTCTTTCCCCGTCGTATTTTGAGTGCCTTTCAATCTGATGGGCTCACCTTCCAGCACTGTATCTGACAATACTCTGCTTCTATCCATAAGGTTTTAAGGGAGTAACAAGTCCACCTTTCCTTCTTTCTAGCTTGTCTTAGTCTGGAAGCTCAGCTGAAACCTGTGTACTATGAGTGAACCTCCTGGTATTTAAAGTACTGATGGCATAGCTTCCAGCAACATGCAAGCCACCAGAGTACAAGACACTGATGGTGGTTCCCAGGTAAAATATTTATTTCTTCAGCATCTTTGTCCTGGTTCCTTGGAGATCTCCATGTGGCTTGACATCGCTCTTCCTCCATCTCTGTTTCTCTTGCTGGCTTGCTTTAATGTCTTATATCTCAAAAGAGACTGATTTCAGACATACCCTACACTCATTTTGTTTCATTAACATAACAAAGACAATACAGACCCAAATAAGATTACAACCACAGGCATAGAATTTAGGATTTACAACACCTGTTGGAGGGGGAGGGTGTCCACACAATTCAGTCCATAACACTTGCTATGGAGAATGTCAGAGTTGTTGTTGTTAAGTGCTGTCCAGTGCGTTCCGACCCATAAAGACCCTATATAGGGTTTTCCAGGAGTGACTGGTGAGCTTGAACCACTGACCTTGACATTCAAACCAACTTTACAGTCCAGCGTATTAACCCATAGTGCCACACTTGTTATTGTTGTACTAGTAACTAGGAATTCAACCACTTTTGAGAGTGAATCTTAATGTGGCTTTATTTTTTTTTCAAGTCATGAAAATCTTAGAGATAATACCTTCTAGGGAAATAAAGACAAATGAGCAATGGCAAATGGAATCAAATTTATTGTTAATATTGATTGGCAGTATCTAAGGAACATACGCAATCGGTGGCATTTTAAAACCACCTAGCTTTTAACTGCTGTTTTCTCATGGTGTTCCTCTAAATTTTGAATTTCATATTACTATTGCAATTGCTTCTTTAGAAACTTGTGATATGGATACAGAGTGAATATCAGAGTAGGATTAGAAAATAAAGGTTAGGATAAGCACAGGACTGAAAACAATAAGGTTGGTGGTTCGAGTCCACCAGCTGCTCCATGGGAAAAAGATGAGGCTTTCAGCTCTGGAAAAGATCTACAGTCTTTTAGCAATCCTATGTAGGGTTGCTATGAGTCAGAACAGACTCATAACAACAGTACTTAACAACAGTGGCAAAATATCCCCCATAGAGTAATAATGTTGCTGCTCCTGTCTCTTTCAAAATAAGTATGTCTTGCGAAAAAGGGAGAAGTAAACCCTCCAGCTGCAATGAGATTGATTATTTTATTAGTCTATTAGTCAAATTTGAGCGAAGTAACCTAGCAGTTCCAGACATTGCTTAACTCAACACATTTCTATGACAATATCCTTTAAAAGACAATAAAGCCCAAGATACACCAGACTGCTCAGAACCTCAGACATTTTTTCTGAGTGTAAACAAGCATTCTCGGGGTGGCGGGGAATGGGTTGGGGAGTCTCAAATGTTCAAAGGAAAAGGAACGTTGAAAACACTTTAAAATAGGACAGTGGTGGTTATGTGCCGTGGAGTCAGTTCTGACCCATAGCGACCCTGTACAGGGTTTCCTAAGGTTGTAAATCTTTATGGGAGCAGAAAGCCTCCTCTTTCTCCCACAGAGCAGCTGGTAGTTTCGAACTGCTGACCATGCAATTAGTAGCCCAGCTCATAATCTACTATGCTACCAGGGCTCCTGTTAGAAATGACACTATAATCCTGTTACACTTCTTCCCATTGTGATTAACACCTTGAAAAGAGTCAAAGAGAACTCTTTCCCCCTGTGGTTTGGCCATTGGGAGTTGTTTTTGCTACTCAGATGGCCACGTGTTGCAGGAAATCACAGAAACCTGTAATGCGTGTCTGTATCCATATCGCAAGTTTCTAAAGAAGCAATTGCAATAGTAATATGAAATTCAAAATTTAGAGGAACACCATGATAAAACAGCAGTTAAAAGCTAGGTGGTTTTAAAATGCCGCCGATTGCGTATGTTCCTTAGATACTGCCAATCAATATTAACAATAAATTTGATTCCATTTGCCATTGCTCATTTGTCTTTATTTCCCTAGAGGGTATTATCTCTAAGATTTTCATGACTTGAAAAAAACACAAAGCTACATTAAGACTCACTCTCAAAAGTGGTTGAATTCCTAGTAAATGCAGGTGCCTGGCACTTACTGCTAATTGGACAGGGCTGCTTTTAGCAAATTTGGTAGCTGCTAAAAGCTACTGTTACTGGAAAGCTGCTTCACCAACACACATGACGCACATACTATTACCCTGTCGTCTGCCAGAGCTTCAATCATACAAAGATGTGCTGACCCACATATGAAACTTACTCCTTCATTTAAATGCGTATAGCCAGAAATCTTCAATTGTCACTGACCAAGTCACTGCAGGATAATGTGGACCTCTTAATGAGCATTAAACATTCCCGTTCAACTATTATTCCAGTGACGTGTCACGCTATCTAAACGTGTTGCTTCCAGCCCCATCCCTTGTATAATCCACTGCCATAGACACCATTCTGACTCATGGCCACACTCTATAGGGTTTCCAAGGCTATAAATCTTTATAGGAGCAGAAAGTTTTACCTTTCTTTGGAGGAACAAATGGTATGGCTTTGAGCTGCTGACCTTTGGTCAGCAGTCCAGTGCTGTTTGTACACTGCCACCAGAGCTCCTTATACCTTGGATATTGTTGTTGTTAGGTGACTTCACATCCTCTCCAACTCATAGCGACCCTGTATAGTGTTTCCGGCACTAAATCTTTGTGGGAACAAAAAGCCTCATCTTTTTCCTGAGGAACAGTTGGTGAGCTCAAGCCACTAACTTTGTGGTACATAGTCCAGTGATTATTCTCTAAAGTGACTGCACTCCCCCATACCTTGTATTGTTGCTGTTGTTAAGTGCCATTGAGTGGGTACCAACTCTAGCTACCCAGTATAGAGTTTGCAAGGAGCAGCTGGTGGATTGGAACTGCTGACTTTGTGGTGCTATCCTACAGTGCCACAACACGACTCCGTATCTCGTACAGCGGACTACAACATGAAATGTGATTGGCTGTTGATGTTCCATGCCATCCAGTCGGTTCTGACTCACATTAACTTTGTCACGGAACAAAACACTGCCCAGTCCTGTGCCATGCTCACAACTGTTGTTACACTTGAGTCCACTGCTGCGGACACTGTGATCGTCCATCTCAAAGAGGGCATCTTCCTCTTTTTCACTGACCCTCTACTTTACCAAACATGATGTTCTTCTCCAGAGACTGGTTCCTCCAGATAATACCAAGTCTCACTATCATGACTTCTAAGGAACATTCTAGTTGTACTTCTACCAACACAGAATGGTTTGTTCTTCTAGCAATCTGTGGTATTTTTAATATTCTCCTCCAACACCATAACTCAAATGTATCAATTCTTCTACAGTCTTCCTTATTTATTTTCAAACTTTTATATTCATATCACGCTATTAAAAATACCATGGCTTGAGTGAGGTGCACCTTAGTCCACAAACTAACACTTTTGCTCTTGAACACATGAAAGAGATCTTATGCAGCAGATTTGCCCAATACATTATGCCGTTTGATTACTTGACTGCTGGTTACATGAGTGTTGATGGTGGATTCGAGCAAAATGAAGTCTTTGACAACTTCAATCTTTTCTCCATTTATCATGTTGTTATTTATTTGTCCCAATGATGAAGATTTTTGTGTTCTTCACATTGAGGTGCAACCCACACTGAAGACTGTGTTTTTAAATTTTGATCAGCAAGTATTTAAAATTGTCTTCGTGTTCAGCAAGCAAGGTTGTATCATTGCATAGCAAAGGTTGTTAATCAATTTTCCTCCAATCCTGTTGCCATATTCTTTATCATATAATTCAGCTTTTCCAATTATTTGCTCTGCATGCAGATTGAATGTGTATAGTGAAAGAATGCAACCCTAGTACATACCTTTCCCGATTTTAAACCATTCGGTGTCTCCTTATTCTGTCTCAATAACTGCCTTTTGGTCTATGTACAGGTTCCTCTTGAACACAATTAAGTGTTCCAGCATACTTATTCTCCACAATGCTATCCATAGCATGTCATGATCCACACAATCAAAAGCCTTTGCGTAGTCAATAGAGCATAAGTAAACTTCTTTCTGGTATTCTCTGCTTTCAGCCAAGATCTATCTGACATCAGCAATGACATCCCTTGTTCCATGTTCTCATCTGAGTCTGACTTGAACACCTGGCAGTTCCCTGTCCACATACTGTTGCAAACGTTTTTTAATTAACACAAGCAAAATTTGACTTGGATGTAATATTAATGATATTGTACAATGATTTCCGTATTCCACTGAGTCATCTCTCCTTGGTGTGTGCACAAACACCAAATCAGTTGGCTAGGTAGTCTTCCAAATTTCTTGGCATAGATGTGTGTCTCCAGTGCTGCATAAGTTTGTTGAAAGACTTCAATTTGTATTCCATCTATTCCCAGAGCCTTGTTCTTTGCCAATGCCTTCAGTACACCTAGGACTTCTTCCTTCAGTACCAGTGGCTGTTGATCGTATGCCATCTCTTGAAATGGTGGGACATCGACCATTTATTTTTTATACAGTGATTCTGTGTATTCCTACATCTTCTTTTGATGCTTTCTGCGTCATTCAACATTTTGCCCATAGAATTCTTCAAGATTGCAAGTCAAGGCTTGAATTTTTTTTTCAGTTCCCTCAACTTGAGGAATGTTGAGCATGTTATTCCATTTGGTTTTCTAACTCCAGGTCTTGCACATTTCATTATAATACTTGATTTTGTCTTCTTGAGTTACCCTTTGAAAGTTTATGTTCAGCTATTTACGTCCTCATTTCTTCCATTTGCTTTAGCATGGCTATGCTGGAGAATAGTTTCAGAGTCTCTTCTGACATCCATTTTGGTCTTTTTCCTTATTTCTTGTCTTTTTAGTGACCTTTTGCTTTCTTCCTGTATTACGTTCTTGATGTTATACCCATAAATCTTATCTCCACAAAATTTTGGTCTTCAGTAGCATCAAATCTGTTCTTCAGATGAACTCTAAATTCATATAGGATATGTTCATTGTCATATTTTGGCTCTCGTGGTCTTTTTTCAGTTTTCTTCAGCTTCAGCCTGGACTTGCATATGAGCAGTTGATGGTTTGTTCAACAGTCTGCCCATGGTCTTGTTTTGGCTAATAATATGGACCTTTCCCACTATCTCTTCCCACAGTTGTAGTCAATTTGATTTCTGTGTTTTCCATTTGATGAGTTCCACGTGTATGGTCATCTTTCATGTTGTTTAAAAACATTATTTGCAATATGAAGTCATTGGTCTTGCAAACATCTACCATGTGATCTCCAGCATCATTTCTATCACCAAGGCCATGTTTTCCAACCTTCATATTCCAATCACCAATAATTATTAATACATCTTGATTGTATGTTTGATCAATTTCAGACTGAAAAAGTTGGCAGAATTCTTCAGTTTCATCATCACAGGCTTTAGTAGTTGGTGCACAAATTTGAATAATAGTGGTACAAATTGGTCTTCCTTGTAGGCATATGGATAGTATCCTATCACAGACAGCACTCAAGATAGATCTTGAAATATTCGTTTTGATGGTGAATGCTACGCCATTCCTCTCCAATTTGTCATTTCCAGCACAGTAAACCATACGATTGCCAGATTCAAAATGGTCAGTACCAATCCATTCAGCTCACTAAAGCCTAGGATATCGATGTTTATGTATTCCATTTCATTTTTGACAACTTCCAGTTTTCCTAGAATCATACTTCATACATTCCATGTTCTGATTTTTAATGGAGGTTTGCAGCTGTTTCTCCTCATTTGAGTTGTGCCCCGTCAAGAAATGAAGATTCTGGAAGTTCTACTCCATTCATGGTCGACTCTGTTTTGAGGAGGCAGTTCTTCCCCAGTCATATTTTGAGTGTCTTTCAACCTGAGGGACTCATCTTCCAGTATAGTATTCTGGTGTTCTTCACCATGTTTCAGTATTCAATATCCTAGTGCTAGCTGACAGTGTCCCATTGCTATTCATGAGTTTCAGTAGCTATACATTCCGAAGTAGTCTTCCCCTCTTTCTTCCTAGTCTGTTGTCATCTGTCTGCTCAGCTGAGACCTGTCCACCCTGGACGTTCCCTGGTTATATTTAAAATACTGGCAGTATAGCTTCCAGCATCACAGCAACATGCAAGCTGCCACAGTATGACAAACTGACAGACATGTGGCAGGAAATGCAATTAGCACATTCTTAATGATCTTTATTACTGCTTTATATACCAATTGACTGGTTGGATGTAGTTTGGAAAAATATTGTGGTCAAAGCTATAGCTTTGTCATGTATCAACATTTGTGTTTACGTCGAATGTTTGTTTTGGAAAAATTGAAAATACTGTTTGCATTGGTAGTTAGAGATTAAATAAAACTTACCATGCAATCCACTTGGCAGCAACTAATAACAGGGAGGAGGGGAGGCTAGGAAGGGAGCTACTGGGAATAAATGGAGAGAAAAATCCAGCAGTTGTTGTTGTTGTTGCTAAGTGCTGCCAAGTCAGTTCCCACTCATAGCAACCCTGTATAGCATTTCCGAGGAACAGCCGGTGGGTTTGAACAGCCAACCCTGTGCTTTACAGTCCAGTGCTGATCCTACAGCACCACACAGGATTCCAAAATCTAGCAGTTGTGACATCAAAATAAGCTGATTTTTACTGTCTAAAGGCCAGTGAATGAATTCTTAGGCCAATGACAAAGACATCATATTACATCATATGGATCATATCACATTATATGGACTGATGATATGCATATAATATTACATCCTACAGGTTGATTACATGCATTTAATATCACATAGGGACCAATGATATGCACATAATATCACATCATATGGACTGATGATATGCATATAATATCGCATCATAGGGATTGGTGATATGAATATCATATCACATCATATGGACCAGTGAAATACATATCATATCACATCATATGGACAGATGATATATGTAACATATCATGTCATATGGAACAGTGGTATACATATCATATCACATCATAAGGAGCAGTGATAGATATCATATCATATAGATTAATGATATGCTTATTACATTTGCATATCATTGGTCCATATTGAGTACGTGGTACCTCCTATTAAGCAGCTATGATCCCCTGAATCAAGGCTCTCAAAAAAGCCCAGTGGAGGTCCTTTCCCTGAAAAAATTATTTTAGGCAATTTTGCCCTGGATCAATACGGCAAAGTCAAGGTCAGCCAAAAGCTGAGCCCATGAATGTTTTCATCTGGACAATCGTTGTACTTCCTTAGATACCTAGATAGCCTGAAGTCCTACTCTGATTGTTCTGCAGACTGATCTTGAGACCCTTCCCATTAGTTCAACTGCACTTCCTCAAGGTTGCCTGTTTTCACTGCATTGCACATAAAAGCACATCATTTTGTTTCTCCTCTTGGTTTAGGTTTTGAGGTTTCACCTCAAATAAACCTTGGGTTCTTGGAACAAAATCTTCTAGAGGCAAGATAAACTATCTGAATTCTGACCTTTACTTCCAATTTAGAGAATGTGACATTTTACTTTTTAATCATAATCATAAAGTTAGGCTTAACTTCAAGAACCAAGCCGGCCTGCTAGCTAATGACTTCAGAAACTGCTCATTCAATGCCAAAAAACCCACCTTTTTTGAAATGGTCTTGTCTTAGGGTTAGCATTACAGAAGAAGAAACTTTCACTTGAAGAAAGTCAGAAAATTATTTCTCACCCTAGAGAAAAATTACTTTGGAAAACTCAGGAAAAAAACTATCTAGCAATCTGAAATTTTTCATTGGAAACCTGGTGAATATTCTTAATCATCGACATCCTTCTAAGTGTTCTACAAAAATAGCTACACAATAATGAACCAACTCCACCAAGTCAATTCCAACTCATGCAACCCCATGCATGAGCAATAGAACTGCATTTTATTGAATTCTCAAGGCTTTGACCTTTCAGAAACAGATTGTTGTTGTTGTTGTTGTTGTTGTTGTTGGTAAGTGCCATTGAGTCAGTTCTGACTCATAGTGAGCTATATAGGATTTCCAAGGTGAGTCTGAATCACTGACCTTGTGGTTCAGACCTTTTTTCGGAGGAACCTATGTGGATTTGAACCTCCAAATTTTCAGTTACCAGCCTAGTAAATTAAGCATTTGCACCACCCAAGTTCTAAATTGCATCCCTTTTTAAATACCTAGAAGTAGGGCAATGTCTACCAAGAATACCAAAAGCTCCTTGCTTGTCGGTGCTATGATGGGAGGGGTGGAAAGGAGAGGAAACTCCACCTCCTCTCTTTCTCTGTTGTCCAGCTAAGTATACCCTACAAATTATCAGCCATCAAGGGGAATAAGTCCAAACTACCATTGCTTACAACTGCTTACCACAAGGTCAGCAGTTCGAAACAACCAGTCATTCTGCAGGAGAAAGATGAGGATTTTGGCTACCATAAAGATTTACAGTCTCAGAAACCCTATGCCGGGTCTCTAAGAGTCAGAACCAACTCCACAGCACATCACTACCACCACCATGACTACCATCACTGCTATTACGGACAGTTACATGGGTAACTTTTGCTATCTGGAAAAGTTTTGGAAAGAAAGAAATTTAAACATACTCAAAAATGTAAAATATTTTTCATTCTGAATAAATGTAGATGCAGAGAAACAAAGATGTGATGTTTTGGGTTCCTGGTGGGGTGTTCTGAGTATATAAAACCCACTTTAAATAAATTATAGCCTATAGTATTTATTATACAAGTATGATCAAGGTCATCATATTTACCATGTCACCATGAGATTTTATATAGAATAATCACATTCACTAATCACTTGAACACCATTTGTGAGTCTACAGTATTGTGGTGACTTGTGTGTTGCTGTGATGCTGAAAGCTATGCCACAGGTGCACCAGCAGGGTCACCCATATTGGACAGGTTCCAGTGGAGCTCCCAGACTAAGAAAGACCAGAAAGAAGGAGAGTCAGACTACTTCCGAATGTTTAGGTATTGAATATCTTATGAATAGTAGCAGGACATTGTCAGATATAGTGCTGGGATAAAACCTTCCACTTGGAAGGTGCTCAAAATATGACTGAAGAAAAGTTGCCTCCTCAAAACAGAATTGATCATGATGATGCAAATGGAGTAAAGCTTTTAGGACCTTTATTTGCAGATGGGGCAGAACTCAAAATGAGGAGAAATAGCTGTAAATACATCCATTAAAATTCAGAACATGGGCTGTATGAAGCATTAATGTAGGAAAATTTAAGGTTGTCAAAATGAAATGGAACACATAAAGATCAATATCTGAGTCATTAGTGAGCTGAAACTGATAGGTATTGGCCATTTTTAATCAGACAATCATATGGTTTACTATGCTGGGAAAGACAAATTGAAGAGGAATGGGGTAGCATTCATCATCAAAAGTACAATGCTGTCTGTGGTAGGATAATACTCATACACCTGCAATGAAGACCAGTTAATACCACTATTATTCAAATTTATACACCAACCGCTAAAGCTGGTGACAATGAAAGTGAAGAACTCTTCCAGGTCACTATGAGTTGGAACCAACTCAACTCAACAACAACAACCAACTGGTGTTGGAGGAGACTTTTAAAAGTACAATGGACTTCCAGAACAAGCAAATCTGTGTTGAAAGAAGTACAGCCAGAATGCTCCTTAGAAACCAGATGGCAACTTCATCTCTCATGCTTTGGACCCATTATCATGAGGGACAAATCCCTGGAGAAGGACATCACACTTGGTAAAGTGGAAGGTCAGAAAAAAAGAGGACGAACCACAACTGGATGGATTGGCACAGTGACAGCAGCAGTAGCAATGATCGTGAGATTGGCACAGGACCAGACAGTGTTTCATTTGGTCTGTTGTGCATAAAGGTGCTATGAATAAGTACCAAACCGGTGGCACCTAACAACTAATTTCTTCAGTCTAAAACTGATGAAACATGCAGTCAAGATGTATGGATTATTGCTGGTGATTGTGTTGTGAGGTTGGAAACAGAGGAAGGGTTAGTAGTTGGAAAATACAGCCTTGGTGATAGAAATCAGGCTGGAGATGGCATG
Organism: Chrysochloris asiatica; assembly: GCF_000296735.1. NCBI lineage: Eukaryota > Metazoa > Chordata > Mammalia > Afrosoricida > Chrysochloridae > Chrysochloris > Chrysochloris asiatica. The sequence goes on along the minus strand of NW_006408789.1, from coordinate 1,722,892 downwards.
AAATAATTTTGAAAGACCAATTACTTATTCATTGCAAATACCTTTTTAAGCAATTCAAGAGACATGGACCGCACCAGATGGAATACACAGGAGTCAAATTGACTACATCTGTGGGAAGAGAGGGTGAAAAAGCTCAATATCATCGGCCAAAACAAGGCCAACTTTCACATGCATATGAGACAGTAGAAAAAAATATCATGGCTTGAGTCAGATACACCTTAGTCCTCAAATTTGTATCTTTGCTCTTGGAGCATTTTAAAGAGGTTTTGTGCAGCACATTTGCCTAATGCAATTCAACATTTTATTTCTTAACTGTTGCTTCCAGGAGTGCTAATTGTGGTATCCAAGCAAAATGAAGTCTTTGACAGCCTCAATCTTTTCTCCAGTTATCATGATGTTATTTATTAGTCCAGTGGTGAGGATTTTTGTTTTCTTTATATTGAGATGCAATCCATACTGAAGCTGTGGGTTTTATTTGTCTTCATCAGTAAGTATTTTAAGGTGTGTACAAAGGATGTATTCTTTCAACATACTTATTCAATCTGTATGTTGAACAACTAATCTGAGAAACAGAATTATATGAAGAAGAATGTAGTATCATTGTTTGCTGGAAGCAAAGAGGACTTAAAATACTTACTGATGGTGTCTCCCTCTTGTTGTTAAGTGCTGTTGAGTCAGTTCCATCTCATGGTGATTCTAAATAGGGCTTCTGATGAGTAACTGGTGAGTTTGAACCTCTGGCCTTGCAGTTCAAATCAACCTTTTAGATCAGTGATTATCCTACAGTGCCACACCAGGAAGTGTAAATGTTCAATAAATTCCAACTGAATGATTAAATGGATCAATTAACTTTTGTTTAGCGTTAGTTACACTAATTATTATGATAAATTTAGATAAACTATAATAACATGTATTCCTACCTTTATCTCTGGAATTTGAACATTTCAATCATATTATCTTAAGTTCCATTTCAACACATTTGGGATGTGGTTACCCTTCAGGCTTTATAGTACCGTATGGTTGATCTCAGTGAAAAAGAGGAAGACCCTCGCCAAGATGGACTGACACAATAGCTGCAACTGTGGGGTAAAGCACAACAACAATTGTTCGGATGGCACAAGTCCAGGCAGTGTTTCCTTCTGTAGAATCACCATGAGTCGGAACCGATTCAATATCAACTCTCAACAACATTTGAAATGTGCCTTATAGGTCAAGTTCACTTTGGGGAAAGCATTTTTCTCCTATTGCGTTGGCCAAGATTGGAAAGTCTGATAGCTTGTTATGTTAGTGAGCAATTGTAGACTTATAGGGACTCTCATCCTCTAATGATAGGAGTGTGAAACTGCGTAATTTCTTTATTCATCCACATCCTTACACACGTACTCAGAGACAATCGTATGAGGATGCTCTCTGGAGCATTGCTTGTAATACTTAGCAAAACATTGGAAACAAAAGGTTTTTCTTTAGAAAAAACTGTTTATATAAATTACAGTAAATCCTCACAAAGAAATATTAGTCTGAGATTTTTAAAAAATTAGACATATTGATCTGTTCTTTTATTAGATATATTGCTAATACAATTTTTAAAAAGTTCCAAAGGAGTTTACTCCTAGGTGTGTTGTTAATCATATGTAAAAGAATCTAGTACATAGAGAATAGCCTACGTATCTGGCATGCAGGATAATGCTCTGGAACGCATTTTGAGCTAAAAAATGTCAGTGGTTCAAACTTCCCAACTGCTCCTCAGAAACACTATACAGGGTTGCTATG
>NW_006408789.1:1717557-1718127 GCF_000296735.1 Chrysochloris asiatica | reverse complement strand
ATTGTCAGGAGGGACCAGTCGCTGGAGAAGGATATCATGTTTGTTAAGGTGGAGGGTCAGAGAAAAAGAGGAAGACCCCCAGCGAGATGGATTGGTAAAGTGTCAGCATCAGTGGGCTCAAGTGTGGCAACATTTGTGAGGTTGTCCCAGGACCGGGCAACATTTCGTTCTGTTGTGCATAGGGTTGCTATGAGTTGATACTGACTCCTAACAACAACAAATGGAAACCCAAATATCCATCATGTGATGAATGGATAAACAAAATGCGGTACATCCTTATAGAACATTAAGTCATAAAAAAGTAATGACGTATTGACACATGCTGAGACATAGATGAACCTTAAAACCATTATGGTAAAAGAAAAAAGCCAGAAACAAAAGGCCCGTTTATATGAAAATCCCAGGTAAACACATAGAGACAGAAAGCAGATTAGTAGGTGTCAAGGTCTAGGTGGAGTAACTTGTTTTTAAGTGCCATGGAGACCCTGTATAGGGTTTCCAAGGAACAACTGGTGATTGTCGACCTTGTGGTTCAAACTGACTTTACAGTCTGGCGCATTAATCCACAGC
>NW_006408789.1:1712096-1715405 GCF_000296735.1 Chrysochloris asiatica | reverse complement strand
AGCTTCCTTGTTATTTTTCAAGGTAGCATAATACTCCATTGTGTGCATGTACCACAGTTTGTTTATCCATTCTTCAGTTGATGGGCACTTTGGCTGTCTCCATCTTTTTGCTATTGTAAATAGTGCAGCTATGAACATTGGTGTGCAATGTATACAATTTTTGTATGTTTGTTTTTTAGAGTCCAAATGCTCTAAACTGATCATAGTTACACAACTCTATGAATATTCTAAAATTAACCGGTACACTTCAAATGGGTGAATCTAATTGTTGTGAATTACATCTCAATCATGCTGTAACCAACAGTTTTAAACACAGTATCATATATATTATCTGATCTGGTCTTCATCCTGAGAGACAATGGTCATGAAGAACAGATGAGAGAACATCATGGAAAAACAGCACAGTGGTTTTGAAAATTAAGAAAAGAAAAACAGCAATTATTTTAGAAATTAAAGAAAGCCTGTAGTCACGGATAGCACTCAGAATACTTCTGTAGTAAAAGAAAAAAATGTACTAGGGGTTTGCATCCCACAGCCCATCTGCCTGTTCAATGATTCATTCATGAAAAACCCTTGCTGTTTACCCAGAATGCATTTGTGATGCACTCCCTGAACTCAGGGTGCCCTGTGCATTCAGGCTTGAAGAGCTTTCTGGATACAAAATGTTCCAGCCATGACTCTTTCAATTTATGTAATGCTAATTGACTGAAAGGAAAGAGGATTTTAGACCTTTTATTAGTCCACAATTTAAAACCATTTAGTAAAAAAAAAAAAAAAAAAAATGTTTTCAGATGATAGTATTGATATCTAGGATAATACAAGCAAGGGAGAATGACCTAAGAATTCATGAATGGTATTAAAATCAGTGCCAGGATATTATACAGCACCTCTTTTGTAACTGGCATTGTTCTAACAAGTCACATATACTAATTGATTAAAACATGACAATAGCTCCTGATGAACTATATTTTACAAATCGGTAATCTGAGCTAGGGGTCCTGGTGTGGCACCACAGGATAAGCCCTCGACCTCAAGGTTGGTTTGAACCACAGGGTTTGGCGGTTCAAGCCTATGCAGGGTTACTATGAGTTGGAACCAACTTGATGGCACTGACAACAGCAGCATTCTGAGCTAGTGAGTGGCAGAGACTAGATAGACACCAAATATTCTGTCCCTGAGTCCCTGCTCTTGACTGCTCTTGTATCTACTGGTTACCAAAATCCCAACATATTATATTTTCTCTAATAATATTCTCCATTAAGGAAAAGGCTAAAATCAAATTCATATCAACAGTAGCCATCGAGTCAATGCCAACTCATGGCCACCCCATGTGTGGCTAAGTAGAACGACAACCCACAAGGTTTTCAAAGGCGGATTTTTCAGAAGTATGTTCACAGGCCTTTCTTCTAAGTTGCCTCTGGATGAACTTGAACTTCCAAATTCATACAGCCCCCCCCCACTTTAATTGCCTTAGTCTTTCATATGCATATGGACTTCACTCTCAACTACCATCTGAGTCTTGTTATCTGTACCTTATGCTGGTGTGGCTCTGTGTGCTAATACGCTGGACTGTAAAGTGGGTTTGAGGTCAGAGGTTCAAGCTCACCAGTCACTCCTCGGAAACCCTATACAGAGTCACTATAGCTTGGAACCAACTTGACAGCACTTAACAGCAACAATATTCACCAGTTGCTCCTAGGAAACCCTATACAGGGTCGCTATGGTTCGGAATAAGGAGCTCTGGGAACGTAGTGGCTACAAATCGGGCTGCGAACCGCAAGGTCAGCAGTTCGAAACTACAAGCTGCTCCGCGGGAGAAAGATGAGGCGTTCTGCTCCCGTAAAGATTAACAGCCTCAGAAACCCTGTGCAGGGTCGCTATGAGTCGGAACCGACTCCACGGCACATAACAACAACTGGTTTAACATCTGTACCTGAAAGGGTTTAATGACTATCTCTACATTGTAATGTAAAATAAACCTTAAAGTATTAAAATGTTTAATTTCTGTGCTAAAATGCATAGTTAGTTAGAAAATGCAAAAATAATCATGAGTCATTTAAGAAAATTACTGAAACTCCACATGAGCTGCATCTAAGGAAATTAACCCTCTTCATGAGCTGTGTCTAAAATGATACAAACTTCACAAATTTAAACAGACCAAAAAATAAATAAACAAAACAAAACAATGAGGTCAATCATTTCGTTTACATATTATTAAGAAAAATAATAAAGGAAAATAGACAATGATTTATTTTTCCCTGAATTGAATAATATTCTCAAGTAGTAACAAAGAACTAGCCAACAGCCCAACAGTAATAAGGTCTACAAACTTGATTAACTTCAGTCCTCCCAGCGATTGAAAAATGAAAGCACAGGCAGATGGAATTCACCTCATAATTTTCTCATAGCTATTCTAATAGAAATGTCTAAAAAGAAACCAAGGATAGAGGTAGAAATGTCCAGAGAACAATGAGAAGCCTAAACTGGGAAGCTGGAGTCATTGTCTAAGGACTACACTTCAGTGAATTTAGGAAGATCTTAACAATCAACCCAGAAAACTCAAAAGAAAATAAATTGCCTTTGTTTTAATTATCCACTTGGTTGGTAATAAAAGTTCAATCTAAGAAACTAGAAAACCATTTTCTTTGATAGTCATATTGGCATGTGTAATCCTTACTAACATATGTGGAAATATTTAGTTTAATACTTTCATATCTGCAACACATCTCTTCAAAGTATGTTGTTGTTGTTAGGTGCCATCAAGTTGGTACCAACTCATAGCGACCTAATGCACAGCAGAACGAAACACTGCTCGATCCTGGGCCAACCTCACTACTGTTGCCATGCTTGAGTCCATTGATGCTGCCACTTGGCCAATCCATCTTGTTGGGGTCATCTTCCTTCTTTTTTTTTTCTGACGCTCCACCTTACCAAACATGATAATCCTTCTCCAGTGACTGGTCCCTCCTGACAACATGTCTGAAGTATGAGAGACAAAGTTTGGTCATCTTGGCCTCCAAGAGGCACTCTGGCTACACTTTTCCAAAATGGATCTATTGGTTCTTTTGACAGCCCATGGCACTTTCAATATTTTCCTCCAACACATAACTCAAATGCATCAATTCTTCTACGGTCTTCCTTATTTACTGTGCAGCTTTCACATGTATATGAGGTTACTGAAAATACCATGGCTTGGGTCAGGCACGTTAGTCTTCAAGCTGACATCTTAGCTCTTCAACACTTTAAAAAGGTCTTGTGCCACTGATTTACCTAATGCAATATGTCATTTGATTACTTGACTGTTGATTC
>NW_006408789.1:1702438-1711206 GCF_000296735.1 Chrysochloris asiatica | reverse complement strand
AGTGACTGTGTATTCCTTCCATCTTTTCTTGATACTTTCTGCATCATTTAATAATTTGCACAGAGAATCTTTCAGTAACAAAAGTCAAGCCTTGAATTTTTTCTTCAGTTCCCCCAGCTTGAGAAATTCTGTATGTTCTTCCTTTTTGGTATGTTGTTGGTGTTGTCAGGTGCCATCGAGTCGGAACCAACTTATAGCGACCCCATGCACAGCAGAACGAAACAATGTCCAATCCTGGGCCAACCCCACCACCACTGCCACACTTGATGCCATCAATGATGCCACCTGGCTGATCCATCTCATTGGGTGGTCTTCCTCTTTTTCTCTGACCCTACATCTTACCCAGCATGACACTGAAAATACACAGGTAAGATTAGAAATGAAAGCCTAGCTAACATTCCCATTATGGAAACTCAAATGAAAAATGAATGACATATTTGTAGTTTAATGGGAAATCTAGAGCATTTAGTAAGGGTCAAAATCTTGAATGTTGGCATCAGAATGTTTCGTATACCCACTGCCATTGAGCCAATGCCGACTCATAGCAATCCTGTGTAGAGTTTTTGAGACTATAAATCTTTACAGGAGCAGAGAGCCTCATCTTTCTCCTATGAAGCAGCTGGTGGGTATGAAACTGCCAGTCTTGTGGTTAGCAGTCTGGTGCTTATCCTATAGTACCACCAGGGCTCCTTCTCTGAAACACAAAACTAACCAACCAAAACTTGGAGTTTGAAATGACTATGTTATTATTCTTAATAAGTGAATAAAAGAAAAGTTATTTTCCTTCCAAATAATCCTGAAATAGATTGGTAGTCTTGATAATGTTGATTTCTTCTGGTTTTTTGAAGTCATTTTAATAGAATGAATCATCATATTAACAGAAGTCAATGGAAGCCGATGCCCTATAAATACTATTTCTCTCTCTCTCTCTCTCTCTCACACACACACACACACACACACAGACACACACACACACGCACAAACAAGGGCAAAATGTGAATAGTTTCTAACGCACATGTCACATTTAGAACAGAAAGATGCTGAATAACCAGGGATGCCATGAACAAGAATTTGGTTCCATATGCACATACATATTTACATGCACGTTCCTTTGTTTTACATTTTTAAAAAAGTTTTTAACATTTTTATTGTGAATTGACTGATAGTTTACATGGGAGAACATCCATTTTACAGCCATCCTATCGTATTTCATTTCAATGCAATGATTACAATCCCCTCCATGCATGATGATCCTACAGTATTTCCTTCTATTACCTTTGGGGTTTTTTTGTTGGTTTTTGTGGGTTTTTTTTTTTTAGTTTGTTTTTGTCTTTTTTTTGGATGTACACCAAAACACTCAGGAATATGCAATCATTCAAACACTCAAATGACATACATACCCTGCAAGCCTGCCCCCTGGCCACCAGCACACAGCTCCTCTCCCTCCATGAGTCTAGAGTTCCCAGCCTCTCCATATCTCCAACCCATCATCTCTGCCTTCATCTCTGGTGCCATTGCTTCTCTGGATAGGGTCCCACTCTCCACTCCTGCTTTTCTCCCTTTATGGTCTCCAGGTCATCTGCTTAGGTTTTTGCATGCAAGTCAAGTATCCAATGAGCATCATGGTTAGATACTTTCCAACAAATAGCATGAGGTCCTTGCCACAGGAAGGTAAAGAATCTGATGAGCAGGCCAATGCAATCAGAAGGTCTACTCCAGTCAAACCAATCAAGAGCATGCCTATGCCCATACTGATCCTACTTCCCATCCCAAGCCCTACATGCCATCTTCCCCAGACCACCTCAGCCGCCTTTTCCCACAGGACTCCCTCCTCCTCTGGTTCCCTTCATTGCTTACCATCCGTGCCTCTGGTCCCCAAAGCTGCCAATTCATTGGAGTCTCCGGGGGAGTTTTTGGTTATATAGAATATTGTGCCCCAATTCAGATCTATGGAATTAGTATATCTGAATGCCTAAGTGGGAAGCCTGACTTATTGATAAGTCTCCTAAATGATTCTAACAGAAGCAGCCCTGAAATGGTTCATAAACTAGCATTTAAGCAACATGAAATTCTCTTTTCTTGCACTTTCTTGCTCTAGTTCAGTCTCTATCACCTATATCTCCCTCTTGTGGTCACAAGTTTGTGAGTTCTGATGGGAGGAAATCAGGACTTACATTTCTTTATATCTGAAACATATAAGAAGTCCTGCTGTGGCCTCCACCCAATAAGCACTGGACTGATAACCACGGGATCAGCTCTTCAAACCCACCAGTCACTCCTTGGAAACCCTATTCAGAGCCTTTATGAGTCAGAGCCAACTTGACGGCATAACAACAACAACAACATAACCTACAACGAATAAGGAAGAACAAAGAAGAATTGATGCCTTTGAATTACGGTATCAGTGAAAATTATTAAATATCCCATGCACTGCCAGAAGAAGGAACAAATCTGTCTTGGAAAAAATACAACCAGAATGCTTCTTAGATGGATTTATGGCAAGACTTCCTCTCACGTATTTTGGACATGCTGTCAGAAGGGATTAACCCCTGAAGAAGGACATCATGCTTGGTGAAGTAGAGGATCATTGAAAAAGAGGAAGATCCTCGATGAGATGTATTGGCACAGCCACTGCGACAATGAGGTAAGACAGAGCAACAATTGTGAGGATCAGGCAGGGCTGGCCAGGACTGTCTGTCAGGTATAGGGTTGCTCTGAATCAGAACCAACTCGACGGCACCCAACAGCAATTACGACAACAATACAAATGTAGCTCATTCATTCACTTATTCATCCATTGCAAAAGAGTGATTGAATGCCTGCTCTATCGTGTTCCTGTTCTAGATCTAATGGCATATCGATGAAGAAAAACCATATCGTCACTTAACAAATGACTGGTGAACATGATGAAGATGATAACAAATACTTTATCATATACAAATAATAACAAATACTCTTGATACAGTAGACATTGTTCAGAGCATCATTACTCGCTTCCATAAGTTGCAGATGAAAACAACTGAGACACAAAGAGGTCAAACAACCTGCCCAAGTTTATACAGCTAATAACTGGCCGTGACTGGATATAAACATCAGTCACTGCTCGTAAGTACTCTGCCATATGGTTTTGGTGTATGTATTCTGCTAAGTTTAAGGCAAACAATATTGATAATTACCCTACCATTTCCCTGTTTGAGCCCACAGCTTAACAGGGCAGAGAGAAAACTAGAATATGAAATGTATTATGAAACAGAGGTGAGCCTAGGAATATGGAGGGGGTGGGGAGCCAGGGGATTTTACTTGGAAAGTAAGGAAGGCTTTATAATGAGAAACATTTAAGCTAAACCTTAATGTAAGAAGCAAGAAGGCAGAGGAAGAAGAGGATGGGAAACAAGTAGGAAGAGGGAAAAGGGAGAAGGAGGAGCTAATGATGATATTAGGAAGATTATCTTCAGGTACTAAACAATAGCAGTGACCAACGGCACCAACCAGAAATAGAGTAAATGTCTTCCTACAAAGGCACCTGGCAACAGAAAAGCAAGGACATCCCAAACAGCAGCCATCCCTGCTGACAGTACCCACAACCATGTCACAGGTGACCAGAGGTAAGTACCCTCGAGCCAACCTTGCCCACCTGAAGAACACACCAGCACCAATAGTTTTTTAAAAGCTTAGGGTTTAAGGCATATTGGGAGTTCTGGTGTGGTGCTGTATGTTAGTGAGCTGGACTGTTAAGGAAGAGAAATAGAAATTGTAAATAAATGGTTACATTTTTTCACAGTTAACCAAACAGAACATTGGGTATTGGATTAATAGAATTGTTAGCAAAGACATAGGATATATAGACATGCAGTCATATAGAAGGGGGCTTCAAATCATTCATGTGAAAAATTCCATTATTTATTTTTTTTTTTAAAAAAAGCTTTTATTGTGTATTGACTGAGGGAAGGCTGACAGGGCAGATCACCAGTTTTATAAGCAACAGGTCACTGTAATCATTACAATCCCCTCCATGCACCCTTAACCAACAGCATTTACCTCTATTGCCTTTTCTTTTCTTTTTTCATGTACACATTTGTTGTTGTTAAGTACCGAGTCTGTTCCAACCTACAGCAACCCTGTATAGGGTTTCTGAGGAGCATCTGGTGAGCTTGAACCACCGATCTTTTGGTTCAAACTGAATTTGTAACAGTGCCACACCAGGACTCCATCATTAGGCCTTGTTGTTGCTCTTGTTAAGTACTGCCAAGTCCATTCCCACTCATAACAACCCTGTATGGGGTTTCCAAGGAGTGGCTGGTGAACTTGAACTACTGACTTGGAGTTCAAACCTACCTTGCAGTCCAGTGCATTAACACACAGCACCACACTAGAACTCCCAATATGCCTTGTTGTTGTTAAGTGCCATCGAGTCAGTTCCAACCCATAGCGACCCTGTATAGGGTTTCCAAGGAGCGACTGGTGAGCTTGAACCACCAACCTTGTAGTTCAAACGGCTCTGCAGTCTGACACATTAACTCACAGCGCCACACCAGGACTCCCCCAATATGCCTGAATCCTCACAATATTTAGTCCTCACAACAATGCTATTACTGTTGTTGTTACATGCAGTTAGAGTCTCTTCCAGTGCGTGGTGACCCCAACTATTCAGAGCAGAGCTCCTCCAGAGGGTTTTCAAAATGATTGCCAGGCTTCATTTCTGAGGTACCTCTGAGGTGTTTTGAACAGCCAACCTTTTGGTCAGTAGTTGTCCCCATTACCATTTGCACCACCCAGAGACTCCTACAACAATCCAGTGAGAGAAGTATTTGCTATCATTAGCTTTATTCAAATACTCAAAATCTGACTAGTACTAAGATTAAGAAATTTAAGCAGCAGTCAAGAAATCAAGCGACATACTGCATTAAGCAAATCTGCTGCACAAGACCTTTTTAAAGTGTTAAAGAGTAAAGATGTCAGCTTGAGGTCTAAGGTGTACCTGACCCAAGCCACGGTATTTTCAATAATCTCATATGCATGTGAAACCTGGACAGTGAATAAGGAAGACCGTGGAAGAATTGATGCTTTTGAGTTATGGTGTTGGAGGAGAATATTGAAAGTGTCATGGGCTGCCAAAAGAACCAACAGATCTATGTTGGAAGTGCAGCCAGAGTGCTCCTTGGAGGCCAGGATGGCCAAACTTTGTCTCTGATATTTTGGACATACTGTCAGGAGGGACCAGTCACTGGAGAAAGGATATCATGTTTGGTAAGGTGGAGGGTCAGAGAAAACGAGGAAGACCCCCCAATGAGATGGATTGGCCAAATGGCAGCATCCATGGACTCAAGTGTGGCAACAGTAGTGAAGTTGGCCCAGGATCGGGCAGTGTTTTGTTCTGCTCTGCATAGGGTTGCTATGAGTCGGTGCTGACTCAATGGCACCTAACAACAACAACAACACTTAGAAGTCAAGCCAGGATGGTCCTCCTAAGTGAAGCCACAGCTTACAGATAAGCTTGAGCGTGAAAGAGTAGGAGGCAGTCAGAATATAGAAATCTCTGCCAATAGCCCATATTCTATGGTCTGAAAAGAGCTGCAAGTGTCCTTCTATCTTCAGAGACTAGAGGAGACCTGCTGCATGCTGAACACAGTACTAATGGTCCAAGCCAAAAGAGTTAGGAATATAGGTAAACATGATTTCAATATTGTCACAATCCCTTCTTAAAAGAACATTTAGCCACCAAAGGCTCTCAAGTCACTATAAAGCTAATTTGTCACTTCATCTTCTTGTTAGGTGCTATTGAGCCAGTCCAGCCAATAGTGAGCCTTTGTGCAACAGAATGAGACATTACCCAGTGCTGTGGCATTCTCACAATCATTACAGCCACTATGTCAATCTTGTTAAGGGTCTTCCACTTTTTCTCTGACCTTCTATTTTACCAAGTGTGATGTATTATTCCAGGGTCCAGTCCCTCCTGATAACATGTCCAAGGTACGTAAGACAAAGTCTCACCATCTTCACTTCATAGGAGCATTCTGACTACTTCTTCCAAGACAGATCTGTTCGTTTTTCCCAAGTTGTCTGTGACATATTTAATATTCTTTGTCAACGCCATAATTGAAAGCAATCAATTCTTCTTTGGTTTTCTTTATTTATTGTCGAACTGTACATATGCATATGAGGTGATTGAAAATACCATGGCTTGGATTAGGTGCACCTTAGTCTTCAAAGCGGCATCTTTGCTTTTTAACACTTTAAAGAGATCTTTGCAGCAGATTTTCCCAATGCAATACACCATTTGATTTCTTGACTGCTGTTTCCATGGGTGTTGATTGTGAAAATGAAATCCTTGACAACTTCAATCTTTCCTCACTTTATCATAATGTTGCCTATTTGTCCAATTGTGAGGATTCTGTATTATTTATGGTAAACTGTAATTCATAGTGAAGGCTGTATTCGTCAATCTTCATGGGCAAGTACTTCAAGTCCTCTTCACATTCAGCTAGCAAGGCTGTGTCCTCTGCAAATTGCAAGTTGTTAATGAGTCTTCCTCCAATCACGTGCTGCATTCTTCATGTAGTCCACCTTCTCAGATGTTTTGCTCAGCATACAGATTGAATAATTATAGTAAAAGGATACAACCCTAATTCACACATTTCCTGATTTTGAACCATGTGGTATCCCCTTGTTCTGTCCCATACCTTTCCTCTTGACTTATGTACAGATTCCTCATGAGCACAATGACATGTTCTGGAAACCTAATTCTTGACAAACTTATCCATGATTTTTTATGATCCGCACAGTTGAATGCCTTTGCATAATCAATAAAATATAGGAAAACATCTTTCCGGTACTCTCTGCATACAACCAAAATCCACCTGGCATCAACAATAATATCCCTCATTCCACACCCTCTTCTGAATCCAGCTTGAATTTCTGGCAGGTCCCTGTCAATGTACTGCTGCAACTGTTTTTTCATTACCTTTAGCAAAAATTTATTTGTGTGTGATATTAATGATATTGTTCAATAATTTCCTCATTCTGTTGGATTACCTTTCTTTGGAATGGACATAAATATGGAACTCTTCCAGTCAGTAGGCCAGGCAGCTGTGTTCCAAATTGTTGGCACAGAAGAGTCAGCACCTCCAGTGCTGCATCTGCTTATTGAAACATGACTTATTGGTATTCCATCAACTCTTAGGAGCCTTGTTCTTTGCCAGTGTCTTCAGTGTAGCTTGTGCTTCATCTTCATTAATGCCAATTCAAAATTAAACCCACTTTAACCACAGGCACTGAATTGAGCTTCTGCCCATTAGAAATGATTTCATGAATGAGGCCTACGTAAAATGAGCTAGACTATAGGAGACAAAAGTCTTTCAACTACAAGTCCCCACACTTTCATTCTAATTTGTGGCACGGGCATATAGCTTGTAAATGATTTTTTTAAATATTGAGAAAAATGTTATGTTCAAAATAACTGAATGAGTATATGTAGAAGAGGAAGCATACCTGTTTTATGTTTATTAAGAGGCCCAAACTAGACAGAAGATAAAAGACACTGTGTTGTTGTTAAGGGCCGTGGAATAGGTTCCCACTCATAATGACCCTGTGTAGTGTTTTCAAGGAGCAGCTGGTGGATTTGAACTGCCAACCTCATGGTCTGAAGTCCAGTGCTGATCCTACAGTGCCACACCAGGAGTCCAAAGGATACTATATTGAAGTTTTATCCAAAAAAAAGGACTTTATAAAAACCAGAACGAGCCAACGGGAAGGTCTTTCTTTGGTGGTGAGCTCCTGGGAACTGATCAACCAATCACAGGAGCTTTTGCACTGTGTGGAAGACTGGAGCCCATTAACTCTAATCTTTCTTGTCCAAAATTCATGATTCTTTATCAAAAAACCCATAAACAAAAAGACAATGACAATCTTTGATTACCCAGGGAAATCATTAACAAAACAAATTTAAAAGATGGCTAGATTTGATTACATAAAAAGAGCTTCTCTGCATCCACACCAAAACAAAAAATAAAACAAACAGAGAACCACGACCATAGCACAAAATTAAAAGGCCAACCACGACACGTGAAATAAATTGTGTAGCCTTTAGTAAAAATGGCCTGGTATTCTTATTACACATTGAAGTTTTATAAATCACCAATAATAACAAAAATAAAGTAAAAAACACATTTTAAAAAATGTACAGAGAACATTCACAGTCAAATACAGAGAGAAATGGGCATAGGCAAGATGCAAATTTTAATATGTGCAACCATTTCCTTATAATGTAACAGTATATAGACATCAAAAAGAATAAGAGAGTTCATTTGTTTACTGATCTGAAACAATGTCCAAGATATATTGTTGAGTGGGGAAAAAAAAAAAACCAGGGATAAAACAATATAATAGTATGCTTCTTTTTGTGTGGGGCAAAGCACACATACACAGGTGTATGTGTGTGTATTGGCTTCTGTGCTTCATAATGACTTTCGGAGGGCTAGTCAAGAAAATGGTACTAGAGGTTTCCTGAGAAAGCTATTGGTGGCTTCCTGGGAGGCAGGGGTTGGAATTCTATCTAACTTTCACTTTATGATAGTTTGTTTCTTTAACATTTTGAATCAAAAATGTTATTCAAGGAATAAATCAAGTTTTTGTTCAGTTTTTAACCCTTTCAAGTAAAAAAAAAAAAAAAAGGGCACTAATATAAGAAACTTTTTGCTCTTTCCTATTAATTTTTTTTAAATAATAAAAGGGTTGTTGTTGTTGTTGTTAAGTGCCATCGAGTCGGGTCC
>NW_006408789.1:1682455-1701499 GCF_000296735.1 Chrysochloris asiatica | reverse complement strand
AGCTGGTGAGCTTGAACTACTGACCTTGCAGTTCAAACAACTTTGAAATCTGGCACATTAACCCACAGCGCCACACCAGAACTCTTATATATATATATATATGCATATGACTTCAGAAAGGCTGTAAAGCTAAGTTTTTTAAAATTGTTTGGAAGTTATTATTGTTCAGTGACATCCTTAGAAGGTCAATGGTTACTATCCTTGGATTCTAACTGAAAGGCTAGAAGTTCAACTCCACTCAGAATGAACCTCAAGGAGCACAGTTCTACTCTGCTACACGTGGGGTTTCCCTGACTTATGATCAACACAACGACATCACAAATGCTATATCTTGGAGGGGTAGGGAAATGTTGTTGTGGGTTTTTTCCTTTTTGTCTTTTTTCCTATACAAGTATTTTCCAAGTTGTGTGATTTAAACAAGTACAGCTTAATTGTTAAAATAGGCTCAGGAACCAGACTGCTGGGAGTAAAACGGACTTTGGACACATTACAAAACTGGTCTGAGTCTCAATTTCGGTGCCTCCCTTTCCTATCTGTAAAATGGGATAACACAATTTCTACCTTGAAGGGTGTCTGTGAGTTGAATGAGTTAACAGAAGCATATTGCTTAGGTTAGTTTCTGGAGTACGCAGTTGTTGTTTTTGTTGTTGTTGTTGTTAGATGATGTCAAGTCTGTTCCAACCTACAACAGAACGAAACACTGCCTGGTCCTGTGTCATCCTCACAACTTTTGTTAAGCTTGATCCCCATTGCTGCCACCACGGTCCAAATCCATCTTATGGGCTCTTCCACTTTTTCGCTGAAAATCCACTTTACCAAATATGATGTTCTTCTCCAGGGACTATAGTCCCTCCTGACAATATGTGCAAAGTGTGAGAGAAAAAGTCTCGCCAACCTGGCTTCTAAGGAGCATTCAAGCAGTACTTCTTCCAACACAGATTTGTTTGTTTTTATAGCAGTTCTTGGGTTTTAAAATATTCTTCTCCAATAACTCAATGCATCAATTCTTCTATCATCTTCCTTATTCACTGTCCAACTTTCACACGCAAAAGAAACTATTGAAAATACCCTGGCTTGGGTGAGGCACACCTTAGTCCTCAAGCTGACATCTCTGCTCTTCAGCACTTGAAAGAGGTCTTGTGCAGCAGATTTGCCTAGTGCAATACGTCGTTTGACTTCTTGACTGCTGCTTCCATGAGTGTTGACAGTGGATCCAAGCAAAATGAAGTCTGACAATCTTAATCTTTTTTTCCATTTATTATATTATTTATTGGTCTAGTGGTGAGGATTTTTGTTTTCTTTACTTTAAGATGCAACCCATACTGAAGGCTATGGTCTTTGATCTTCACAGTAAGTATTTTAAGTCCTCTTCACTTTCAAGCAAGCAAGGTTGTATCATCTGCGTAACACAGGTTAAGAGTCTCTTCCAATCCTGATTCTAAACAGATAATTTATTATTGTTGTTTTACTTTTAATTTAGGAAAATATTTTTAAATTTTAAGCTTATGATCTAGTCCACAATTTCAACTTCCATCATATTACAAGTTATTTTGGAAGAAGTGCAGCCAGAGTGCTCCTTGGAGGCCAAGATGGCCAAACTTCGTCTCTAATACTTTGGATATATTGTCAGGAGGGACCAGTCATTGGAGGAGGATACCATGTTTGGTAAGGTGGAGGGTCAGAGAAAAAGAGGAAGACCCCCAATGAGATGGACTGGCCAAGTGGCAGCATCGATGGACTCAAGCATGGCAACAGTTGTGAGGTTGGCCCAGGATTGGGCAGTATTTCCTTCTGCTGTGCATAAGGTCACTATGGGTCAGTACTGATTCAACAACAACAAGAAGCAAATGGAGGCCAGGTGGCGGGCTTGCAGGGTGTACCCTTTGGTTGTTTGAATGGTTATATATTCCTGGTGGGTCTGAACTGCCAACCTGGTGGTCTGTACATCCAAAAAATAACACAGTGAATAGAAGCAAATGCTGTTGAAAGATGATGCATACAGGGGATTGTAATCATTACAGTGAAACGAAATACAATAGGATGAATGCAAAGCTAATGTTCTCTCATGTAAACTATCACTCAATTCACAATAAAAGCTTTAAAAAAAGAAGAAGCACATGGAGTCCTGGTACAGTGGGTGCTGTAAGATAAGCACTTGACTGCTAACTGCAAGGTCAGCTTTTCAAACCCACCAGCTGCTCCTCAGAAACCCTATATAAAGTTGGTAGGCGTCAGAACCAACTCGATGGCACTTAAAAACAAAAACAAGCAAATGTATATGATTTGAAGTACAAATAAATTTAAAATAGCTAAAGGATTCTTGTAATGGAATGAAATATTACCAACTTGGTCTTCAAAATTAATAAACCTTACAGATTCTTTCTAGTATAACAAGCAAAAGCAAACCCTTAAAAACTACTTTACCAAAGAAGGAAGACTCTGCCAATATTATCTACAATCCCGGGTCTCACATGCACCCCAGGTTGTAGATTCACAAGCAAGGGATATTTTTCTAATAAATTGGTGGATGAGAAAGCAAGAACAAATGTCCTGGGTGAGAAGAAGCAGCAGTAAACTTCTGGTGATCAAGGTGATCTCATTTAAATGAGAAAATCTGTTGCTAGGATTCCAGTGCCTGAGAAATCTGCAGGACACCAGGGGACTGATGAAGCGGTCTTGGCAGAAAGAGTCACAAAGACCACAACAATGCATTATGCTAAGAAACCTAGTCAAGATCTAGGGAAAAAACAATCTGTGGGTGTTAGACTGATTCTATTAGCTATTCTCCATTCCCAAAATAATACACTGCTGAAAGATTAGGGTTTACACCTAATGAACAAAGGACCTGAGAATATCACCTGTCTACTCATACTCTGCTTTACAAACATTGAGCCTGAAAGCTAATTTATGTGAAGTGTGCTTGACATGCAAATGTGCCTAATATGTGCTCGTTGATGATGGTGAATACGATGACAATGAGAATGATTAGCAATTATTGTGCACCTACTATCTACAGCTGTGTACTAGAGATGGCACATGGTCCTCACACTTAGAAGCACATCATTAAACAGAGGAGATGGACATCTGATCAATTACACTGTTTGATGGTACCATATGTTTGATCTAGGTCCAAGGTACAATGTAGTATGGAAGTAATTAAAATGGGTTATTGAGTTAGAATGCTAGAGCTCAAATCCTGACTCCACTACTTACTAACTGTATGATCTCAGACAAGTTATTTATCCTCTTAGTACCTTAGTATCCTCAACTGTAAAATCAGTGTTTGAATAATAGTACCTCATTAAATTGTGACAAAATTTCATCAAAGACTCGGTATGTGTAAAGCCTTAAATCACAGCATGGTATAAATAAATGTTAGTCGTTGTTCTTATGTGGGATTTTCATAGGTCCAGAAGAAGATGAGAAGTCTCGGTCCTTCTTAGAGTCATTCCATGATCCCCCATCTCAGGTCTCTTTACCTTTGCTTCTCTTATTCCTTCGACCCAGAGCAGAAGTGCTGGTCAAAGGATGATCTGCTCAAAAAAGGTGTTTCCAAATGGTTTCAATGAGAACGTCAAACTCTTTTCATCATTGTAGTTCATCTTTTGGGTTACAACACACTAGCCAAAAATTTCTTTTAAATACAGCAGGCCAATTGAAAAGACTAACAAATTTCACTAACACCCTCTAATATAGGAGCGTGGGTCCTTGGGCTGTGCAAACAGTTAATGTACACAGGCGTTAACTGAGAGGTTTGAACTTTGAGTCCACCCAGAAGTACCTCAGAAAAAAGTCCTGGTTATCTACTTCCCCAAAAATCAGTCATCGTATACTCTATGGAGCACAGTGCCATCTGGACTACACCACTAGAAGATAGATGCCCACCTGTTAGTTTGTCATACTGTGGTAGCTTGTGTGTTGCTATGATGCTAGAAGCTATGCCACCACCGCCAGTATTTGAAATACTAGTAGGGTCATCCATGGTAGAGAGGTTTTAACGGATATTCCAAACTAAGACAGGCTATGAAGAAAGATGTGCCAATCTGAAAATTAACACTGAACACCTATGGATTATAACAGAATATTGTACAACTTGCTCTCTTTGGCCCATGTCATCAGGAATGATCACCTGATGGAAGATGATGTCATATGTGTCCAGCGAGGGTGAGGGAGATCCTCGGGGAAATGGATTGACACAAAAGACACCAGGATGGACTCAGACATGCTTCAGATCATTTGGATGATATAGGACTAGGCAACATTTTGTCTTATTGTATATAAGATCATCGTTAGGTGGAGTCAGCTCTGTCTCTCTCTCTCTCTCTCTCTCTCTCTCTCTCTTTCTCTTTCTCTCTCTCTCATACAAGCATGAATTGTATGTACCCATATAATGTGCTCCATACATCAAATATAAAATTCAAGAGAACTCTATTTACTAATCTGCTAATCCTGGAAGTGCAGAGTCCTTTTTCTTTTCATGAGAGAAATAGCCACGATTTCTTGCCACAATAACATCAATGAATAAATCCTATTAAATTGTCAAGGTTACAAACCCACTTTTTACCTTTCTGGTAGCTCTATCCTGGGTCCCCATGAAATGACAGCAAGCAGCTATTCTGTGATCGCATGGACCCAGGTGCTCAGCCAGTCAAGCCCAAGCCTTCCATGGATTTCAAAAGAAATAATTCAAAACCCTCCTCAGCATCTACATTCTCTCTGCTAATCAATCACCCTGAAATTGGAGAAGATGCAAAAGGACAATTGTACCCTCTGCCCTTGGGTGACACACTGGATCCTTTTTAGAGAGAAGAAGCAAGTAAAATGTCTCTTTATGATTAGTTTTATACAAAGACATTTCTAACTGCAGTTTGGCTAGACAGCGAAAATTGAATCAATTTAATTTAATGACCGATTAAAAAAATGTGTGAAAGTGGTCTCAGAGAGAAGAAAAATTAAGATGAACACTTCACCAGGTAAGACTGGCAGGGATGTCTTCAGTGCTACTTGTGATCCCTGTAACTTTGCATATCGTATGATTGCATATTCATGACACATACAGTCATCATCAAGTCCCCTCTTATTCACGATGGCCCATACATGCCAGAGCAGAACTGTGCACCATAGCGTTTCTGTAGTTAATTTTTCAGAAACAGATCAGCAGGCCTTTCTTACAAGGAGTTTCTAGGTGGTCTCAGACCTCCAACCCTGCAATTAACTGCCAAGTATGTTAACTGCACTGCCCCAGAAACACAAACAAACCCAGTGCCACTCAGTTGATGCCAACTCATAGATTAGAACTACCCCACAAGGCCTTCAAGGATACAAGCTTCACACAAGCAGACGGCCACTTCTTTCTCCCATGGGTTTGAATTGCCAACTTTTGGTTAGCAAGTGAGTGCTTAACCACTATGCCACCACAGCTCCTTTCACCCAGGGGCCTTAATCCTCTTGATGATGTCAAGTCATTCAATATGAGATACTGCTTCACTTAACTTACTAGACTAGAGCTGGCACCAAACAAAGTAATGAACTCTGTAACTCATGTTGAAGGGGTTCATAATTCATTCATACAGCAAGGACAAAACCAGAACAAAGCAAGTGATAACGTCATTTGAGACAGATAAAAGTAGGTATTATTGGGGTGAGGGGAGAGAGGGGAAGGTGGAGCACAGGGCAGGGAATAGATACAGGATAGTTTGGGTGTGGGGAGGGGAGAAATACACAAGAAGTGGGAGGGGAATGGAAGAACAAAGTGGATGAGAGAACAATTCGGCAGGTTTGCATGGGCTAACTGGCACAGAGGTAAATAATGATATATGCACAACCTTGGATCAATAGGGCTCTGGGATATAAGGAATGAGATATGGTTGGAATGGAGGAAAGGGAGGAAATAATGTTAATTGTTTGGCTGTCTTTTGAATCTTGGTTTCCCTGGCATGCCATTATGAAATAGACACTTGAGGGGGAGAGAAAGGAATAGCCAGAAATATTACCATAGAAAGCTTGTAAGTCCGTCTTCTGCCTATAACTGATTGGAATGCCTAAAATGGGGCTACAACGTGCCCAGTGAAGAAGGCTTCCTGCGGAGCCTCTGCATTACATAAGACCATAGGTGGAATCCTGATCCGCATCCAGAATCTTCAGAGGAGAGAAATTTACACTTGAAAGGAGAAGCAGACCAGCCTGGAGCAGCTAGAAGAACAGAAGATAATTCTTGAAAGAAAGACATACAGGAAAAATACAAAAGAATAATGGCAGTCCAACTGATTACTACAAAAACAACCAAGTTGCTCACCCAGAAGACATCAAGGCAAGTGGTAAGGTCCCCTCAGAGCAAACCCCCTTCCAAGACTAAGTAAGACTCAATGGGAATACACGAGTAGACATGCACTATGATTGGTGACCACATTCGTTACTGATAAGGGGAAGTGAGGGAAAAACAGCAATGAAGCTGCAAGTTAAGCCCTACAATGTTCAATAGACTCCTGTGAACATGGGTGGAGACCTGGTTGGCCAGCAGTGTGGCAAGACCTGGGGACTCTTGGGCCCAGAGTCAGTGGCATAGCCACAGAGGACTGGAGTGGAGCATGAAGCATCCAGCTGATAAGAAGAGAGGGCATATGCATAAGAACACCCAGACTTGCAGATAATATTCACTTGACCTGACTTCAATGACTGGATGGTCAGAGCTCAACTAGAAGAAGAAAGAAGAGGAAAAAAAGAGTAATCTGATACAATTTGATGAACTTGACCTACACCTATGGATGCAGTAGCTCAAAAGAGAGAACAAATCTTTACAGAGAGGATTATTCCCACCCCCTCCATACACAGAGTAGACAGGGATGGGAAACTTGGACAATGGCTACCCAAAATGTGGGGGCTACAAAGGCAAAAAGTGACTAGCTTACAAGCTTTCAAGAGGGAGCCTAGATCCAGAGGGTGCGGAAGAAGGTAGACTCTCCACTGAGTAGTATCCAGTCTGTCTGGGGTGCTAATGAAAGGAGGTGGGGATAGGTCTCTTGTGATACAATAGTGAATAATTGCTGTCAAGACTGACTGTGAGGGTTGGAAATGCTATGTTTTGTAGCAAAAGGAGGGGAGTGATTGACTTTGCAGTTCAGGAGCAGAGGGCCCTGGAACCATCAAGGGAGAAGAGCACAGTGCAGGACCCTACCCAGAGAAACAGTGACGCCAGAGATGGAGGCAGAGATGCTGACATGGAGAGATGGAGCAGCTTGGGACTCTAGACACAGAGAAGAGAAGAGCTGTGTGCTGATGACCAGGGGGCAGGCTTGCGGAGTATACCATGTGGTTGGTTGATGATGCATGGAGTGGATTGTAACCATGGCAATGAAACGATATATGATATGATGAATGTAAAGCTAATGTTCTCCCATGTAAACTATCACATAATTCACAATAAAACATTTTAAAAATTTAAAAAAGAGTAGGTATTGCCATTGGACTGGCCAAACCTGGAGGAGTTCTGTTGGGATTTTATTGTGTCCCCCCCAAAAAATATCTGTCAAGTTGGCTAAGCCATGATTCTCTATATTGTGCAACTATACTGTTTTGTTATTCTGATGAAATTATTCCCAGTTCATTGTCCTATGCAATTATCCTTAGATACAATTCAATCCATAACATTTCACCCTTTGCTCCACAAAATTTATGTCCCTGCCACACGTAAAACACACTCACCCCATCACATCCACCAAAAAGTCTTAAATCAACTCTAAATCCAAAATCTCCTGGGGTAAAATTCCTCTTCATCTATGGATCTAGAATGCAAGTTGCCTGTTTCCAAAGTATAAGAGTGAAACAGGCACAGGTAGACATTTCCATTATACATGGGAGGAAATGGAGGGTACAGGATTTCCAAGGAGCAGCTGGTTGGTTTGAACTGCTGACCTTGTAGCTTGCAGTCCAGTGCTGCTCCTACCCCTGCACACCAGGGGTCTAGGCCTTTACTATTAGGCACCTTAAAACTCTTCCAGTCTCTACTCATTACCCAATTCCAGAACCATTTCCACATTTTAGGTATATGAAGAGGCTTCAAACAGTTCTTGGAGAAATTCCATTATCTTTCAATTCCAATTTTCCATGAACTGAACTGAAACCCCCTTGTGTATGGCAGAAGCATTGCTTGTGTATAGATATCTAGTGTTTCTATAACAGCTTTAGAAAGTAGAAGTGTATGTCCTCACAATTCAAGAGGCTAGAAGTCTAAACGCTGGCTTTCTATCTGGGAAAGGATTTCTAGTTCTGTCAGCTTACGAGAAGGTTCTTGTCTAGGAGTGTGTCAGCACAGAGAGCCCAGGTCCTAACTAGGGCTAACTCAATCCTGATCGCCTGTGAGAAGGAACAAAGCAGGAAGATATAGAGAGGTTCAACAAGACCAGGAAAAATAGACAGAGCAGGGACCAGAAAATAGGTAAGAAGGATTCAATGGGTGGAGATAGGAGCTCTCATCAAGAGTGACAGGCAAGCAGAGCTCAAGCAGATGGCTGACATTGTGATCTTATGCAGCAGGGAGAGAAACTGGGGACCAGAATGTCTGATCCTGAGGGGAAAGAACAGGAAAAAGCTGCAGTCTAATCTCTAGGGCCTCATAAATGTAGGGGTCAGTGTACAAAGTAAACACAGGAGCATAAGAAACAAGGGAGGATTTAGTTAGTGGGCCTAATTCACAGTCTTGAGCAGACGTAGTAACAAGATACCTGATGTTGAGTCGCAGATGAAATTGCCCCAAATTCCTTAAATACCCCATAAAGAAGAGCAGTTCTTTACCATTTTTAAACTAGAATTTAACAATTCTATAACCTTGGGCACATTATAAATAGACCCTTATTTAAGGAGGCTTGGTGGCAAAGTGGTTAAGTGTTTGGCTCACTGAAAGGTTAGTAGTTTAATAAAATATAGTACATTGCTTCAGTAAAGATTTATAGCCTTGGAAACCCTGTGGGGCAATTCTACACTTATCCTATAGGGTGGACTATGAGTTAGAATCAACTCCAAGGCAATGGGCTTTTATGGTTGTATTGGACTCACGCAGATAATCCAAAATAATCTTCACGGCTCAAGTTGTTGTTGTTGTTATTGTTATGTGCAGTGGAGTCAGTTCCAACTCATAGCGACCCTGTACAGGGTTTCCGAGACTGTAAATCTTTACAGGAGCAGAAAGCCTCATCTTTCTCCCGTGGAACAGCTGCTAGTTTCGAACTGGTGATCGTGAGATTAGCAGCCCAATTTGTAACTACTACGCTACCACAGCTCAAGAGCCTTCATTTAAATCGCATCTGCCAAGTCCCATTTGTCATGCAACAGAAGTGTTCAGAGGTTCTAAGGATTAGAAAGGGAGGAGTAGGAAGTTATTGCCTCAAGGGCACTGAGATTCTTCTTGGAGTGATGAAAAGGTACTGAAAATAAATAGTGGTGATGATTGCACAACATTATGGATATTATTAATGCCAATGAATTGTGTAGTCAAAAATGGCTAAAGTGGTTCATTTTATGTTGTATGTATTTTACCATAATAAAACCAAAGGGAATGGGGCACAGGAAACCGTTGTGGAGAATTGGATTTGTTCATTATTTTGATTGAGGTAGTAGTTTCATGAATATAATCATATGTCAAACATGAAATTGTAGACCTTAAATATGTGTCATTTACTGTGTGCCAATTATACGTCAAGAAATCCATCTGTAAAATCTAAAGATTAGAAAGCACTGAACAGGTGAAATATCATACATGAGTTCTGAAAACTTTTCAAGTTTTGGATCAGGCCAAAATAGCAAACAGTGACTTCAGCCAATGAAAAGGCTTTCGAGAAACAGATTGAAAACTTTCTCAATGTTCTGTTGAAGTTTCCATTTATAGAATGCTAGAGAGGGCTTTTATTTCCTATCTAGAGTCCATTAATAACAATAATAATAGCTGAAACTATTTTCACTGACAATGAGCTGGGAGCAATCTACATACTTGGACATACCTTATCATGTTGTCTACAGCATAAACTGATGAGACCACCATGCATTATCTTACCAGTAAGGACCAAAGCTGGCATTGCAAACCCAGTCACCTGAGCCCAGAGCCCATGAATTGATCTCCACACTGTACCCCTCACCTCCAGCAAGAGCATCCCGATTCCATTTTGGGAACATATCCATCCCTCACTGGAGACCTCCAATCAAGGAGTTCTGCCTTTACCTCCTGTGGTTGCTCTCCAATCTCCTGTTCTTTCTGAACCAAAGTCACAACTTTTCCTTTGATAAAAGTAATACATCACAATCAAGTTGGATTTAGTTGAGAAAGAAAAACATATAGTTTGAATATGAATTAATGTGATTCACACTATTAACAGTAAAGGGACAATATTCATATGATCATTCTAATCTGATAAATAAAAAGGATTTGAATAACTGTTACAAATAGTTGTTTTTGTTGTTAGATGCCGTCAAATTGGTCCTGACTCATTACAACTGTATGCAAAACAGAACGAGACACTTCACGGTCATGTGACATCCTCACAATGTTTGCTATGCTTGAGTTAATTATTGCTGCCACTGTGCCAATTCAGCTACTTGGAGATCTTCCTCTTTTACACTGGCCCTCCACTTTAGCAAGCATGATGTCCGTCTCCAGGGACTGGTCCCTCCTAAAAATATGTCTGAAGAAGGAGAAACAAAGTCTCTCCATTCTGGCTTGTAAAGAGCTTCTGGCTGTACTTCCAACACAGATTTTGTTCTTCTAGACGTTCATGACACTTAATATTCTTCTCCAACACCATAACTCAAATGCATCAATTCTTCTATGGTCTTCCTGATTCATTGTCCAACTTTCACATGCATATGAGGTTATTGAAAATACCACAGCCTGGGTATTTTCAATAACCTCAAACTTAGTCCTCAAACTAACATCTTTGCTCTTTAACACTTCTAAGAGGTCTTGTGCAGCAAATCTGCCTAATGCAATACGTCATTTGATGTCTTTACTGCTACTTCTGTGAGTGTTGATATTGAATCCAAGCAAACTGAAGGCTTTGGCAACATCAATATTTTCTCCATTTATCTTGACGTTGTTTATTGGTCCAGTGGTGAGGATTTTTATTTTCTTTACATCAAGGTACAACCCATACTGAAGGCTGTGGGTTGTTTCATCAGTAAGTATTTCAAGTCCTCTTTGCTTTTAGCAAGCAAAATTGGATCATCTGCATATCGCAGGTTGTTAATGAGTCTTTTGCCAATGCTAATGCTACATTCTTCTTCATATAATCCAGTTTCTTGGATTATTTTCTCAGCATGCAGACTGAATAAGCATGGTGAAAGAATACAACCCTGGTGCACATCTTTGCTAATTTTAAACCATTCATTGTCCCCTTGTTCTAGTCAAATGACTTCCTCTAAGTCTATGTAAATGTTCCTCATGAGCACAATTAAGTTTTCTGGAATACTCATTCTTTGCAATGTTGTCCATAGCTTCTCATGATTCACACAGATGAAAGTCTTTGCATAGTCAACAAAGGATAGATAACTATCTGGTATTCTCTGCTTTCAGGTGAGATCCATATGACATCAGCAGTGATATCACTCATTCTACATCCTCCTGTGGATTCAGCTTAAACCTCTGGCAAAATAAATTTTACTTGAATGTGATTTTAATTATCTTGTCTGATGGTTTTCACAATCTATTGGGTCACATCTCTTTGGAATGGGCACAAATATGGATCTCTTCCAATCAGCTATGGCATAGATGTGAGTGCCTCCAATGCTGCATCAGTTTGTAGAACGATTTAAGTTTGTATTCGATCAATTCTCACAGCCTTGTTCTTTGCCAATGCCTTCAGTACACCTTGGATTTCCTTCTTCAGTACCATTGATTCTTGATAATATGCTACCTCTTGAAGTGGTTGAACATCAACCATTTCTTTTTGTACAGTGATTCTGCATACTCATTCCTTCCATCTTCTTTCAATACTCTCTGCATCATTAAATATTTTGCCCATAGAATGAGGCTTGAATTTTTTTCTTCAGTTCTTTGTGCTTGAGAAATACTGTGCATGCTTTTGGGTTTCCTAACTCCAGGTTTTACACATTTCATTATAATACTTGACTTTGTCATCTCGAGCTGCCCTTTGATATCTTCTGTTCAGCTCTTTTACTCCCTTTCTTCCATTTACTAGAGAGAAAGTTTCAGAGTCTCTTCTGACATCCATTTTGGTCTTTTCTTTCTTTCTTATCTCCTTATGATGTTTTCTTTTCTTCCCGTATGGTGTCTTTTATGTCACCACACAGCTCTTTAGTCTTTGGTCATTAGTGCCTAATGCATCAAATCTGTTCTTCAGATGATTTCTAAATTCAGGTGGGATATGCTCAAGGTCAAATTTTTACTCTCATTGATTTGTTTTAATTTTCTTCCGTTTCAACCTGAACTTTCATATGAGCGATTGATCTGTTGACAATCGGCCCTTGAACTTATTTTGACTGATAGGAGCTTTTCCACCATCTCCTTCTACAGATGTAATCAATTTGATTCTTGTGTATGCCATCTGGTGAGTTCCATGTGTATATTATTCTTTTATGTTGTCTTAAAAATCTATTTTCAATGAACAAGTCATTGGTCTTGCAAAACTCTATCATTCCATCTCTAGTATCGTTTCTGTCACCGAGGCCGTATTTTCCAACTACTAGTGTTTCCTCTTTGTTTCCAATCTTAGCTTTCCAATCTCTAGTAATTATCAGTACATCTAGATCATATATTTGATTAATTTAAGATTGAAGAAGTTAGTAACTTTCTTCTATTTCATCATCATAGACTTTAGTGATGGGTTCCTAAATTCAAATAATAGTGGTATTAACTGATCTTCCTTGTACCTATATGGATATTATATTATAACAGCATTATACTTGAAGATACATCATGAAATGTTCCCTGTGATGATGAATGTGATGCCACTATGCTTCTGTTGGTCATTTCTAGCATAGAAAACCATGTGATTGTCAGATTCAAAATGACCAATACCAGTCCACTGCATCTCACTTGTGCATTAGATACCCATCTTTGTGCATTCTATTTCAGTTTTAAGCAAAAAGGAAGGATCAGTGGTTGGAAAATATACCCTTGGTGATAGAAATGATTCTGGAGATCACATGATACAATTTTGAAAAGTCAATGATTTTGAAATTGATTTTTTGAAATTGATTTTTTTAATTTTGAAATTATTTGAAAATCATTTCAAATACCTTCTATAGACAGCATAAGAGATGACTATACACATGGACCTCACCAGATGGAAAATATAGAAATCAAATTGACTACATCCACAGAAAGAGATGATCAAAAAGCTCCATATCATCAGTCAAAACAAGGCCAGGGGCAGACTATGGAACAGACCATCATGCTCATATGCAAATTCAAACTGAAGCTTAAGAAAATGAAAACAAGTCCACAAGAGTCAAAATATGACCTTGAACATATCCCACCTGAATTTAGTGATCATCTGAACATCAGATTTGATACACTAAACACTAAAGACCAAAGACCAGAAGAGTTGGGGGATGACATCAAGAACATCATACATGAAGAAAGCAAAAAGTCATGAAGAAAACAAGAAAGAAGGAAAATGTCAAAATGGATGTCAGAAGAGATATTGAAACTTGCTCTCCAGCATACAGATGCTACAGCAAATGGAAGAAATGAGGAGTTACAAGAGCTGAACATAAATTTTCAAAGATGAACTTGGGAAGATAAAGCCAAATATTATATCAAAAAGTGCAAAGATCTGTAGTCAGAAAACCAAAAGAAAGAAAACGCTTAACATTTCTCAAGCTGGGGGAACTAAAGAAAAAATTCAAGCCTCGAATTTCATTATTGAAGGATTCTCGGTGCAAGTTATTGAATGATGCAGAAAGCATCAAGAGAAGAAGGAAGGAATACACAGAGTCAGGAGATGGTTGATGTTCAACCATTTCAAGCAGTAGCATATGATCAAGAACCAGTGATACAGAAGGAAGAATTACAAGGTACATTGAAGGAATTTCCAAAAAACAAGGCACCAGGAATTGATGGAATACAAATTGAAATCTTTCAATAAAGTCAGGCAGCACAGAAGGCACTCAATCATCTCTGCCAAGAAATTTGGAAGACAACTATCTGGCTGACTGATTGGAAGAGATCTGTATTTATGCTTATTCCATAGAGAGGTGACCCAACAGAATGAGGAAATCATCAGACAGTATCTTTGATATCCCATGCAAGTAAAGCTTCACTAAAGGTAAACAGAAACGGCTACAATCATACATTGATAGAGAACTTCCAGAGGTTCAAGCTACATTCAGAAGAGGCCATGGAATGAGGGATATCATTGCTGATGTCTGATGGATCTTAGCTGTAAGTAGAGAATATCAGAAAGTTGTTTATCTGTGTTTTATTGACTATGCAAAGGCTTTGACAAGCTAAGGCCAACACTGCGAAATATGAATATTCCAGAACACTTAATTATGCTCATGAGGAATCTGTACATGGACCAAAGGCAGTTGTTCAAACAGAACATGGGAACACTGAATGGTTTAAAATTAAGAAAGGTGTGCCACAGGGTTGTATTCTTTCACCATTCTTATTCAACCTAAATGCTGAGCAAATAATCCAAGAAGTAGGGTTATATGAAGACAAACATGGCATCAGGATTCGAGGAAGACTCATTAACAACCTGCGATATACAGATGATACAACCTTGCTTGCTGAAAGTGAAGAAGACTTAACATTTTTACTTACGGTGATCAAAGAGCACAGCCTTTGGTATGGATTGCATCTCAATGTTAATGAAACAAAAATCCTCACCACTGGGCCAATAAATAGCATTCTTATTAACAGAGAATGATGCAGTTGTCAAGGACTTCATTCTTTTTGGATCAACTTTCAACACTCACAGAAGCAGCAGTCAAGAGATCAGACGACGTATTGCATTAGGCAAACCTGCTGCACAAGACCTTTTTTAAAGTATTGAAGAGCAAAGATGTCAGTTTGAGGGCTAAGGGGCACATGACCCAAGCCATGGTATTTTCAGTAACTTCATATACATGCAAAAGCTGGACAGTGGATAAGAAAGGCCATAAAAGAATTGATGCTTTTGAATTATAGTGTTGGAGGAGAATATTGAAAGTGCCATGGGCTGCTAAAAGAAACAACAGATCTGTGTTGGAATGCATCCAGCCAGAGTGTTCCTTGGAGGCCAGGATGGCCAAGCTTCATCTCTCATAGTTTGGACATATTGTCAGGAGGGACCCGTTGCTGGAGAAGGACAGAGAAAAAGAGGAAGACCCCCAATGAGATGGATTGCCAAAGTGGCAGCATCATTGGGCTCAAGTGTGGCAACTATTGTTAGGTTGGCCCAGGATCGGGCAGTGTTTTGTTCTGCTGTGCATAAGGTCACTATTGGTCGGTACCAATTCGATGGCACCTAACAACAACAATTTACCCAGGTTTATACTGCATACATTCCATGTTCTAATTAATAATAAATGTTACAGCTGAGTCTCCTCGCTTTGAGCTATGGCCCATAGCAAATGAAGGTCACTAACTCTTTACTCCTTTTGCATCATCACAGTCAATGCTACCTTGAGAACACAGCTGTTCCCTGTCGTATTTTGAATTCTTTCCAATCTGAGGGCTCATCTTCAAGCATTATATCAGACAATATTCTGGTGCTCTTCATCATGTTTCAATATTCAATATTCTGGTACTCTCTGACAGTGTCCCACTGCTATTCATAAGGTTTTCAGTGGCTAAATATTTTAAAGTAGTCCACCTCTCCTTCTTCCTAGTCTGTCTTTGTCTCGAAGCTCAGCTGTAACCTGCCCACTCTGCTGGTATTTCAAATTATGGCATAGCTTCCACCATTCCAGCTATACACAAGCCACCACAGTATGACAAAGGTAATACAAGAGTTGCAAGTCTTCTATGCAAAAAAAAAAAAACAAAACAAAAAACTATTCAAAAGAAAGATAAATTAAATTAAGCTTACTTAAATAAAAAGAGGGATATAGCATGTTGCTGGATTGTTGTTGTTAGGTGCCATCGAGTCAGTGCTGACTCATAGAGACCAAAGCACTGCCGGATCCTGGGCCAAACTCACTGCTGTTGCCAAACTTGAGTCCATCAATGCTGCCACCTGGCTAATTCATCTCGCTGGGGGTCTTCCTCTTTTTCTGTGACCCTCCACCTTACCAAACATGACGTCCTTTTCCAGCGACTCGTCCCTCCTGACAATATATCCAAAGTAGAGAGAGACGAAGCTTGGCCATCCTGGCCTCCAAGGAACACTCTGGCTGGACGTGTTCCAACACAGATCTGTTGGTTCTTTTGGCACCCCATGGCACTTTCAATATTCTCCTCCAACACCATGACTCACAAGCATCAATTCTTCTATAGTCTTCCTTATTTACTGTCCAACTTTCACATGCATATGAGGTTATTGAAAATGCTGTGGCTTGGGTCAGGCACACCTTAGTCCTCAAGCTGACATCTTTGCTTTTCAACACTATAAAAAGGTCTTGTGCAGCAGATTTTCCTAATAAGAAGACTCAATATTATAATTTTTTTATTTGCCTAAGTGAGCAAGAGTTGATTTCAGCGCTTATAATCTAAGAGATTTTAATTGAAAAGTCTCTCCCTTCTCCATACAGCCCAGTGTCCTTGTCCTCTGTCTATCAAATACATCTCATGGGTTTTCACCTCCTTATTTGTACTCTAACTGTTTTAATTCTACGTCTTCTTCATTTGCTCAAATCCACTCATCCATCACAATCTTGCCTTTTTTTAAATTCTTCCTTGTGTAATTCAGTTTAAGTTAAGTTCTCTTACTTTGAATCCTATAATAAGTTATGACAGACAATTCATCTTAATAATATTTGCAAACTACTAGGTTGCCTGTAATATAAATATTTATTATTTAATTTTTCACAGCTCATCATCACTAAAATGCTCACTCCAAAAGAAGAAAATTCAGACCTTCTAATTTTTTGGCTGACCCTTGCGTAAGTCTTTTCACATAAGAAATGCTCAATCAACATCTACAAATGTGACTTGTCTTGTAAGCAATATGTTATCATGATTATTGGATAAGAATTAGATGACACTTTGGTTAAAAAGCCAAGTAGATGCAGCCATACAGAATTTTAGAAATCCAAGATTTAAATTACTTTTTCTGAATTAATTAAAATAAAATGCCAGACAATAATCTTGTGAGTTCTTTAAATTTCCTAGAATTTGCACACAAAAACTAAGAATTTGAGATTTTACCCAGAAACTCTATAGTCCCAAAACAAAGAACATAGCCTAAAGTTTCCTAGGAAAACAAACTTAGAGATTCCAACTTTTAAAATAAATTATGTGGTCCTGGGTTTTTACAATACTAGAGAGACCCAATTAAGCATGCCACCCCTCACCCCACAATGATCTTAAAATACATGAGTGGTGTTTCAGAAAAAGCTAAAGTTCCAATCAACAAAACTACCAAGTCTATGTCAACTGTTGGGGCAAAAATAAGGACTTCATGAATTATCCTGGTGAAGGGTCAGTAATTCCTCAATCTGAAGGTAGAGGTGGGAGAATTCTAATAAATCTATAACAGAAAGCCCCTCACTGGATCACACAAAATGAGAGATCTTATCCCTGTTAGCCCTTCATTATGACTTTGAAGTATGAAGTATGCATAGAATGACAGTGGATGTGTTTGCTAATTTCATCTGCCAACAATACAGTATAAAAATATTTAAAATTCAAACACTTAGTATTCTTAAATGATCGAATAAAGTATGTTTCCTAGGCTTTCTGAGGTTCCCAGAAGATGAATTATGAACAGATCCATAAATTTCGTGTTACCACTTGGAGTAACTCTGGATTTAAATCTGAAAATGAATGAGGAAAGGCATAGAGACCAGCATGGACCCACAGTGAGCAGTGGTACAGCTTACACTTAAAAGATTCTGGCCCACAAAGATCTGTCTCCAGGGTAGAGTCAACCTAACCTAGAATATGTGCAACCATTCCTTGAACAAATAGTAGCTCAAGAAAGAGACAAGATTTTCTTCTTCCCTCCAACAGAACTATATTGTATATATATACACAAACAAGTCCTCATTACATATGGATTCTATATTGGAAATTCAGTTACTCACTGAAATTCATTTGCAACCCCCAAATCAACCATAGCGTCATAATCATGATCATTTACAGACAGACACAGAGCAATGAAAAATTTTAGTTAATGATCCACACATTCTTTGTTGAGGTCAAACAAGGTGACGTTCTGTCTTCTTGTTTCAGTTCTCTGACTATAAACAAGAGTCCTTTTAGTGGTCCATTTCATGCCATTTTTCTGCACTTTTTTGTGCCGTTTTTGTTGGTGATTTTGCCCTATAAAATGACTGTAAACATAATACTGAAGTGCTGTCTAGTGTCCCTAAGTACAAGAGACCATGATGTGCCTTATGGATGGATTAAATAAATGTCATTTACAAATAACTTATATTACTACTGGTCATGAGTTCAATGTTAGTGAACAGAAATATATATACATCAAATCAGGTGTTTTTAAGCAGAAACACACATAAACCAAGGTTATGTATTATTGATGGATAAAAATGTGACCAGAGCTTACGAGAAAATAACCATGTAGTTTCTCCTAGGATCTATGGTTCAGTATTCACTATTCTGTGTTCATGGTGATTTCATAGAACATAAATTCCATAAAAAGCAAGATATACGTGTGTTTGTGTGTGTTTTTGTGTATATGGTGCTGTTGTTGTTGTTAGGTGCCATTGAGACGGTACGGACCCATAGTGACCTATGCACAGCAGAATGAAACACTGCCCGATCCTGGGCCAACCTCACTACTGTTGCCACAGTGAGTCTATCGATAGTGCTACTTGGCCAATCCATCTCATTGGGGATCTTCCTCTTTTTCTCTGACCCTCCACCTTAAAAAACATGATATCCTTCTCCAGCGACTTGTCCCTCCTGACAATATTTCCAAAGTATGAGAA
>NW_006408789.1:1670404-1673170 GCF_000296735.1 Chrysochloris asiatica | reverse complement strand
TGCCTGGTGTGGCATTGATAGTTAATGCGCTGGACTGCAAGGTTTGTTTGAACTGCAAGCTTGGAGGTTCAAGCTCATCAGCTGCATCTCAGGGTTGCTATGAGTCAGAACCAGCTCGATGGCACTGCAACAACATATATATATTCAGACACGTTATCAGACGGGCCTAGTCTCTGGAGAAGGATATCATGCTTGGTAAAGTGGAGGGTCAGTGAAAAAGAAGGCCCCCATAGCTCAGGTTCCACCTGTACTACTCTACCAAGTTGGTGACTACTCACCCATCAGTTTTCCACATTTCTGAATTCCACATCAAATTCCTCTTAGCTATTGTCTCATCTCCCAGCATCTTTGTTCTTATGGATTTGGTGGTGGTGGCTGTGTGCCGTGGAGTCGGTTCCAAATCATAGTGACTCTGTACAGGGTTTCCGAGGCTGTAAATCTTTATGGGAGCAGAGTGCCTCATCTTTTTCCTGCAGAACAGCTGGTAGTTTCGAACTGCTGACCTTGCAGTTCGCAGCCCGATTCATAACCACCACACTACCAGAGCTCCTTTCTTATGGATTTACGTGATTTATGTGATTGTAATTCCTTTCTTGTTGCTGTAGACAAGTTTGTGAGGAGATTAATTTTTTTAATGTTTTATTATGAATTATGTGATAGTTTACATGGAAGAACATTAGTTCTACATTCATTCTATCGTATATCGTTTTACTGCCATGGTTACAATCCCCTCCATGCATCATCAACCAACCAAAGGGTATAAACTACAAGCCTGCCCCACGGTCATCAGCACACAGCCCCTCTCCCTCCCTGGGTCTAAAGTCCCCGGCTGCTCCATCTCCCCACGTCATCGTTTCTGCCTCCATCTCAGGCATCACTGCTTCTCTGGGTAAGGAGATTAATTTTTAAGCTGAATCATAATCCCCTGGTTTCTGATTTTATATGTAAAGCTGAACAGTCACATGTGTCCAACAACCTACCCCACCACCATTCCCTTACTAATTAATAGGTCAAAATCTTGTACACTGAAACCAGAAATTGGGGAGATATGAACAGTATCATTCAAAAGAACCACAAAACACTTTATACACTAAGAGCCTGAGCATAACTAAGTTTTAGTATTTTCTGTCTGTTGTTTCAGACTCCTGGTATGGTGCTATAGGATAAGCACTGGACTTCTAACCACAAGGTCTAGCCTTCAAACCCACTAGCTGCTCCTCAGAAACCCTGTACAGGGTTGCTATGAGTCAGAAGCGACTTGACAGCACTTAACAACAACAATAATATGTTGTTTCTGTGTAAGTGTGACCAGTAGCCTGCATTAGTGTCACTTTTAAATGAGCTTTCCATGGGCAGAGAAAGGCTGATAACTAATGTTACAAAATATAGTTGATGAAATTGCTGCCATTCTGCCTCCCAAATCTCCTTCACCACACTACAAAACATTAACTCACTCAAATAATGAATTCACTTTAAATGAGAATCTATTTTAGTGGCTATGTAGAAGATGTATGCTATTGGGATTATTATTATTTTATGGAATGACAATGATTTTAAGGACAGCCTAGATTTTCATGTAAGAATAACAGGACTCCAAGGGTGCTCACCAGTGGGTTACCTATGATGAACAACTTGCAGAGGAGCTTCCAAACGAAGACAGGAAGGCCTACTTCTGAAAAATCATCAATAAAAACCTTATGTAAACTTTAGGTCAAATCCCCCTCTAAGACTGAAACTCAAAGGGAACTCATGAGCAGGCATGTAAGCTTGCTGACAACCAAATTGGTCTACTGGTGAGAGAAAGAGGGGAAAATGCAGCAATGAAGAAATGGGCTGAGTTCAACCACAGTCCACAAACTCCCATTGACCTGGAGATGAGAGAGAGAAGAGGAAGGGCTACTTGGTCCAAAGTGTGGTGAGACCTGGGGACACCTGAGCCCATGGACAAGGACATAGCCACAGAGGGCTAGAGCTGAGAGTGAATCATCCAACTTATATGAAGTGAGGGGAGATGCACAAGAACACCCAAACTTGCAGATAGTACCCATTTGACCTAGCCTCAATGGCCTGATAATCAGAACTCGACCAGAGGAAGATTAAAAAAAAAAGTTGATAAAGGAAATGAGGGTAAATTATTACAATTTTATGAACTTGACCTATACTCATGGATGTAATAGCTCAAAATACCAACAGAGAGAGAAGGAGGCTTCACATCAAGTAGCAAAGCTATCCCCTCTGTATACAGGGTAGATAGGGATGGGCAACTTAGACATTGGCTACCTAAAATGGGAGAGCTATAAAGGCATGAAGTGACTGGCTTACAAGGTTTCAAGATGGAGTTTAGTTTAAGAGTGTGCAGAAGATAGAGTCCCCACGGGATACTTTTCATCTTGTCTAGATGGTCTGGTGAAAGAGATGGGGATAAGATTCTTATGATCCAATAGTGAGTCATTGTTATCATGACTAATGGCGACTGTCACAATTGTAAAGGTAGAAGTTTTGCAACAAAAATGGGAGAATCTTACAGTCCAGAAATAGAGGATCCTAGCACCATCAATGAGGGATCTTGGCTGAAAGCAAAGAATATCAGAAAGATGTTTACCTATGCTTTATTGACTACGCAAAGGCTTTTGATTGTGTGGATCATGACAAGCTATGGACAATATTGTGAAGTATGAGTATTCTGGAACAATTAATTGTGCTCATGAAGAATCTATACCTGGACCAAGAGGCAGTTTTTTTAACAGAACATAGGAACACTGGATG
>NW_006408789.1:1655728-1670304 GCF_000296735.1 Chrysochloris asiatica | reverse complement strand
CTTTTGATTGTGTGGATCATGACAAGCTATGGACAACATTGCAAAGTATGAGTATTCCGGAACACTTAATTGTGCTCATGAGGAATTTGTACATGGACCAAGAGGCAGTTATTGGAACAGAACATGAGAACACTGAATGGTTTAAAATGAAAAAAGGTGTGCAACAAGTTTGTATTCTTTCACCATACTTATTCAAACTGTATGCTGAGCAAATCATCCGAGAAGCTGGGTTATATGAAGAAAAACGTGGTGTCAGGATTGGAGGAAGGCTCATTAACAACCTGCAATATGCAGATGATACAACCTAGCTTGCTGAAAGTGAAGAACACTTAAAACATTTACTGATGAAGATCAAAGAGCACAGCCTTCGGTATGGATTACATCTCAATGTAAAGAAACAAAAATCCTCACCACTGGACCAGTAACAACTTTCTTATCAACAGAGAAAAGATTGAAGTTGTCAAGGACTTCATTCTTCTTGGATCAACTATCAACACTCATAGAAGTAGCAGTCAAGAAATCAGATGACCTCTGCATTAGGCAAATCAGCTGCACAAGACCTTTTTAAAGTGTTGAAGAGCAAAGATGTCAGCTTGAGGACCAAGGTGCCCCTGACCCAAGCCATGGTATTTTCAATAACCTCATATGCATGCAAAAGCTGGACAGTGAATGAGGAAGACCATAGAAGAATTGATGCTTTTGAGTTATGGTGTTGGAGGAGAATACTGAAAGTGCCATGGTCTGCCAAAAGAACCAATAGATCTGTTTTGGAAGAAGTGCGGCCAGAGTGCTCTTTGGAGGCCAAGATGGCCAAACTTCATCTCTCTTACTTTGGACATATTGTCAGGAGGGACCAGTCACTGGAGAAGGATATCATGTTTGTTAAGATGGAGGGTCAGAGAAAAAGAGGAAGACCCCAATCAGATGGATTATCCAAGTGGCAGCATCAATGGACTCCAGTGTGGCAACAGTAGTGAGGTTGGCCCAGGATCAGGCAGTGTTTCGTTCTTCTGTGCATAAAGTCGCTATGAGTTGGTACCGACTCAATGGCACCTAACAACAGCAACAAGCACCATCAAGGGAGACGAGCACAAGCAGAATGCAGGACCCTATCCAGAGAAGCAGCAACATCAGAGATGGAGGCAGAGATGGGGACATGGAGAAAGAGAGCAGCTGAGGGTTCTAAATTTATGGAAAGAAAGGGACTGAGAGCTGGTGGCCAGGAGGCAAGCTTGCACCATGTGCTCTTTGGTGATGTAAATTATTTTATATGCCTGAGTGTTTAAAAACAAACAAAAAAAGAACTAAATGAGTAGAGAGAAATACTGTTAACTGATGATACATGGAGGGGATTATAATCATTGTAATGAAACAAAGTTATGATTTATTGAATATAAAACTGATGATCTGCCCTGTAAAGTTCCACTCAATTCACAATAAAAACTTTAAAAAAATAAATAACCTACGTATCACAACAGAACATTGTCCCATATAATCCTGGAAGATGAGCCCCCTGGATTATAAGGCACTACACATGGTTGCAACAAGGGACTTGAGCATACCAATAACCCACCATGGCAGAAGACAGGACAACTTTTCATTGTTTTGCATACAAAAGATCTCCCAGAGCCAGCTTGAAGGCAACTAACAACTACATAACTGTGCTCAGGTTCAGAAACACATCCAAATTTGTAAGTACTTGGGTAGAGTAGTGCCAGAATTACTACAGATAGCAGGTCCCTGGGCAGATTCACAGACCCCCTTCATTGGCGCATCGGTTCTTTATTCTCCGCCATGTTGGCTCACATCTTCACACTTTTTCTTTTCCATCAAGTGTCAGCTTTCTCATGCATGGACACAGCTGTGGGTGGCTTTTTTCTCTTCTTTCTCTCTCCTTGTCCATATCTCCTTCCTAGGCCAGGTTCTTCTCAATCTAATCATTTCTATCCATGGGACTTCTCACCAAAACTCTTTGCTTACATCTCACTACTTCCCTGTTGAAGGAACTCTAATGACTCAGCTATGGAGAGAAGCAAAACTTCTTAGCAGATCTGTCAAAGTTTCCACAATTAGCACATACCTATCCACTCAAGCTCAAGCCGTCAATCCTCTCAGGTGTTCATGGTTCCCTGAACATATCCTCTTCACACCAAAGCTACCAATTACTTGTCCAGACGCTATTCCCTTGGTTGTAAGGAACATCTCTCCCTGCCTCAATTATCCTTACTAAATTGCAAAGATCCGGACTCTACCCCTCTAACAAGAGTCTTCCAATGTCTCCAGAGCAGGTCAATCTCAAAGGAAATTGATCTGCCATAGCCTTTTTGAAATCAAGTCACACATTGTCTGGTATTACTTGACTCCTTTACACACCTATGATTCACTCCAAATAAATGAAACATAGCAGGGCCTTCAGAGGGTTCATGACAAAATTCTATTATCTTTCAATTCCATTTTTCCATGAACTTTTTGAAGCCCCCTCATACTTGGCACGTACATCTCCTCCCTACTACAATGGCATGAATGTTTATTAACAAATACTCATTGGATAAATGAATTTCTTTCGAAAAAGAGTGAATTCCTATTAACATGGATCTGCCAAAAGCTTACAAATATAAACCAATAAAAGGTCACTACACTGAGGTTCTTACAACCAGCATTTACAACTGTATCTTTTCTGCTGTACCCCAACAATTGACTACAGTGTTTGGGGACAGCAGACACTCAATGCATAGATATTAAACACGTGAATGGGAATCTTTAACATCTGTAGACTCTTTCAAAAATTCTAGCTCCATGATTTCCAAAGAATTGGTGACTCTGCCTGATTTTGCGACCTAAAATTTCTTTTTATGATTTTAAACTATTGAAGCCTGTCCATAAATGGCCCTATTTCATCCTACTTCCGTGGGAATCTCACCCCAGCAATCATCACTTGATCATGCTCCATATTACAACCATGCTACAACTCTTTCTAAAGCTCACATCTGATTTTTGTTATTTTGATGTTTGTAGCTTACCAGGCCATACCAAGCACTTAAACAACCCACTTACTTCTAATCTCTCCATGGAATCTTGCACTCCAGCTACGATTAATACATTTCCAAAATGTGCCAAGTCCTATCTTGCTACCCAAACCATGTTTCTTGTTGCCTCTTTCTTGGATGCTCACCTGCAGCATGACACCCTGGTTCTCCTGATACTTATTCTTTAAGATTCAGCTCAAACATCACCTCCTCCCAGATTTTCTAGAGCAGAGTTTTGTTCTTGTGCCATTTTGTCCATAGTACCTTCTGTGGTTGTTGCTGCCAAGTGCCGAGTTCATTCCAATCCATAGTGACCCTTTATAGGGTTCTGAGGAGCAGCTGATGAGCTTGAACTGCCGACCTTGTGGTTCAAACCAATTTTGCACTCTGACACATTAATGTGGCTAATGTAGGACTTTTTCCAGTCCTACAAATTGCTCGTCTGTGTCTCTCACTATACTGTGAGGTCTGTTCTGTTGAGGTTTATATGAGCAACATTGCACACAGTGTCCCCACAACACACTGATCAGTTTGTCATACTGCAGTGGCTTATGTGTTGATATGATGTTGGAAACTATGCCACTAGCATTGCTAATACCAGCAAGGTCACCAATGGTGGACACGTTTCAGTACAGCTTTCAAAATTTTAAGGCAGATTAGAAAGAAAGACCTGATCATCTACTTTCAAAAATTAACCACTGAAAACCCTATTCAATATTGTCTAATAGAATACCAGAAGGTTGAAACAAAATTCACAGTGACCACAGCAATAGACTCAAACCTGCCAATGATTGTGGAGACAGTGCAAGAGCAGGCAGCATGCTGTTCTTTCATCCATGGGATCACCATGAGTCAGAGCTGACACACAGCAAGAAGTAGCATCGTTTGAACACTAAATAAAGGCTTAATTAATTCAATAATTACCTAAATAAAAGAACTTAAAATTCAAAAGAAAATAAGGAATGTAAACCATTAAAGACACATATATTCTTAATCAGGTATGTCAGTCAGTCTAAAAGCAAAATTAATGTTTCATTCTAAAGTATTGCCATTGTAAAAGTGTCCTCTATTTTTTAAAATTTAACCAATCTTTTCACATCAGCACTTCTACAAGGGATTTCTAAAGACTCTTTAAAGATACTTTACTAATTAAAAGAAGAAAAAATGTGTGATCAAAAATTTTAGGAAAAGCTGGGTTAAATAAGTCAATCACATCTTTACTGAAAACTCAGTGCATTGTAAATATTTTAAGAGGAAGTACATAGGATACAAATTTGGCTAAGTGCTTTTGACTAAGAAGGTCTTTTTTCAATGGAATATTCTGAGGAACTTATTTGGGAAACACTTGTAGTGCTGTGGGTTAATACGCTGCACTGCAAATTCAATTGAACCACAAATTGGCAGTTCAAACTCACTAGCTGCTCCTCAGAAACCCTATAGAGGGTGGCTATGGGTCAGAAATGACTCAACAGCACTTAGCAACAACAACTTTTTATATGAGAGGGCTTCAAAAGCTCATGGAAAACTTCCATTATCTTTCTATTCCTTTTTTTCATGAACTCCTGGAAGTTTCCTTGTATATCTGTTTAAAGATAATTCTCTCTTGGCCTATTTACACATAGAGTAAGAGAGTAAAACCAGAAGGCCAAAGAGATAAAGCTGAAATTAATACTTAGCAGCTATGGTTATGATCTTGAAATATTGCTTAACCTTTCTGGGCTTCCGTTGTTACCTTTTGAAAAAGGGCTAGTAATACCTGTTTTAGCAGGCTTGTTGAATAGTTTCAGTGAAGTGAGAGAGCGAGGGCACTCAGTATGATGGCAGGAATATGATCAAACGAAAGTAATTGTTGCTTTTGTTGTTAGGTGCCATTGAGTTGGTGTCAACTCACAGTGGCCCTATGCACCACAGAAAGAAATATTGCCTGGCCCTATGAGATCCTCACAACCATTGCTATGTTTGAGCTCATTGTTGAAAGCAATGCCAATACATCTTGGTGAAGGTCTTCTTTTTTTCTGGCCCTCGACCCCTCCTCAGAGTATGCCCAAAGAACTTGAGGTTAAATCTTGCTTCTAAGGAGTATTCTGGCTGCACTTCTTCTAAAACACATTTATTCATTCTTCTGGCAGTCCATGATATAGTCAGTATTCTTTGCCAACACCATAATCTACATGCCTCAATTCTTCAGTCTTCCTTATTTGTTGTCCAACTTTCTCATGCATATGAGCCAATTGAAAATCCCAAGACTTGGTTCAGGTGCACCTCTGTCCTCGAAGTGACATCTTTATAACACTTGAAACAGATCTTTTGAAGCAGATTTTCCAGATGTAGAACATCATTTGACTTCGTGACTGCTGCTTCCCTAAGAGTTCATTCTGAAAATGAAGCACTTGATAACGTCAATCTTTTCTCTGCTTATCATGTGTTGTTTACTGGCCCAGCTATGAGGATTGTGTTTTCTTTATGTTGAGGTGCAATCTATACTAAAAGCTAGATTTAAGAAAATTTTTCATCAGCAAGTGCTTTGAGTCCTCTTTGCTTTCAGCAAGCAAGGAGTGTCATCTGCATGTTGCAGGCTGTTCATGAATCATCCTCCAAACCTGATTCTGTTTTCTTCTTCATATAGTCTACTTTCTCAAATTATTTGCTTAGCATAAGACTGAATAAGTGTCGTGTAAGGTTACACCGCTGACACACATCTTTCCTGATTTTAAACCACACAGTGTCTCTTGATTCCAGTCAAATGACTACTTCTTGGAACTGACTCAATGGTAATACAACAACATCAACTCAATGCCACCCAGACAAAAACTGTGCCTTTTCACCTCTCTTCCATCACTGGTAACAATTATTAATCTCACATTTCATATAAGTGAGATCATACAGTATTTGTCCTTTGAGGACTGTCTTATTATACTCAGCACAATATTTTCAAGGTTTCTCATGATGTAACATGCATTAAAACTTCACTTCTCCTTAAGGCTTCATAATATTTCATGTGAGTTGGAATCGACTCAATGACAAGAAACAACAATAATAAACAACTATGAATCATATTTTGCTTATCTATTCATCTGTTGATGAACATTTAGGTTGTCCCCACCTTTTCATTGTTGTGCAGAATGCTGCAGTGAACATTGGTACACAGGTTTCTTCCTGCCTCCATTTCTTCTGGATATGTATCTAAGATTGGGATTCCTGAGTTACATATTAGTTCCTCACAACTGGACCAAGAAATAACATCATGATAAACAGAAACACAATTGAAGTTGTTGAAGACTTCATATTGCATATAGCACAGCCTTGCTTACTGGAAGTGAAGAGAACCTCAAGTATTTACGGATGAAGATCAAAGACTACATACAGCCTTCAGGATGGATGGTGCCTCAACGTAAAGAAAATGAAAATCCTCACAAGTGGACCAATCAATAACATCATGGCAAATAGAGAAAAGATTGAAGCTGTCAAAGATTTCATTTTACTTGGATTCATAATCAATGTTCATTGAAGCGGCAATCAAGAAATCAAACAACATATTGCTCTAGGCAAATATGTAGCAAAAGACCTCTTTAAAGTGTTAAAGAGCAAAGATGTCAGCTTGAGAACTAAGATGCAACTGACCCAAGCCATAGTATTTTCAGTCACCTCATATGCATTTGAAAATTAGACCATGAATTCAGACGACCAGAGAAAAGTCAATGCATTTGAATAATGGTGTTAGCAAAGAATATTGAAAGTATCTTGGACTACCAGAAGAACTAAAAGGTCTGCCTTGAAGGAGGTATGGTCAGGGTGATCCTTAGAGGCAAGGATGACAAGACTTCATCTCTCCCACTTTGGACATGTTGTCACAAGGGACCAGTCCCTACAGAAGAAACAACTGTGCTTTGTAAAGTGGAGGGTCAGCGAAAAAGAGGATGAAATGGACTGACATCGTGGCAGCAAAAATGGGCTCAAATAGAGCAATTGTGAGGATGGCGGTGTTTTATTGTTGAATAAACAGGACGAGACAATGTTTTATTCTGTTGT
The DNA here is from genome assembly GCF_000296735.1 of Chrysochloris asiatica. Taxonomy (NCBI): domain Eukaryota; kingdom Metazoa; phylum Chordata; class Mammalia; order Afrosoricida; family Chrysochloridae; genus Chrysochloris; species Chrysochloris asiatica. The sequence goes on along the minus strand of NW_006408789.1, from coordinate 1,663,249 downwards.
GCATAAGGTCGTTATGACTCCAAATGGACACAATACCACCTAACAACAGCAACAGCATAGTAGGTCTATGTTCCACTCCTAGAGGAACTGACAAATTGTTTTCTACAGTGAATGCACCATCATTTATATTTATCCAAAATATTAACCCTTGAACTCCCCCAAGAAACAACAGTCCCTAAGCTACCTCCAGTCCGTGCCCTCTCTGTCCTCTTCAACTTGCTCTCTTATGTTTTTGTTACTTGCCATCAAGTTGACTCTTACTCATGGTGATCCCATGTGTGCAGAGTAGAATTGCTCCATAGAGTTTTCAAAACTGATTTTTCAGAAGCAATCACCAGGCTTGTCTTCCAAGGCATCTCTGGGGGCTCAACCCAGCAACCCTTTGGCTGGTAGCCCTTCTAGATTCTTCTATCTCAAAGGGAGGCACTTTCCTTGACACCTACCCTAGCTCTTCCTTCTACCTGAAAAATCATTCCCCATGTATCAATACACCATCTTGCTTCCTTACTTCCTTCATGTCAGGAAGCCTTACTTTACCCATCCCGCTGCATCCTCCTTCTGCATGCACACAACCCATCTGCCTTACCTGGATCTACTTTTGCTCCTTCCCATAGTATGTACCACCTCTGACACTTCAACCCATTTGTTAAGTTTATTGCACATCATCTGTCCCCCTCACCACCATAAGCTGTAAACTCCATAAATGGACTTATCTGTGTTATTCACTCATAGCTCCAACACCCAGAACACACTTGTGACATCTAAAAAGGAACAAAACCCACTACCATAGATTCAATTACAATTCATAGTGAAGCTACAAAGTAGAGCAGAACTGCGCCTCAGGGTTTCAGAGATTTCCAGAAATCTTTATGGGAGCAGACCGTCTCCTCTTCCTCCCATATTCAGTTGGTGGGTTTGAACTGCTGACCTTGTGGTTAGCAGCTCAATGCTTAACCCATTATGCCACCAAGGATCCTTATTATGAACTACTGAACCAAAGTCCAGTTGCTGTCAATTCCCATGGTGACCTATATTTGTGTGAGTGGAACTGTACTCCATAGGGTCTCCAACAACCAATTATTTAAAAGCACATCTCTGGGACATTCTTCTTGGGTTTGAGATTCCAATTTTTCAGTTATCAGCTGAGTTCATTGACAGTCTGCACCACCCAGGAACTCTAACCTTGACATAGTAAGAGCTCAATATTTTTGAATGGATAAATGAGTGAAGACCATAAATTCGATTGTGTCTAGAGCTGCAGCTGAAGGCAGAGTTTGAGGGGGGAAAGGTTACAGAGAGGGGAATAATGAACTAGAAAAAATAGGGGTCTTTTTTTTTTTTTCTTTCCTACCCTCAATTTCTCCAACCCCTAAAGATGGCAGGAAGAAAAAAAGGACAAAGACAAGAAAGAAGAGAGGACATAACATGGAAGAACTGGGAGGACAGTGAAATTATTCAATCACAAAAGGAAACTATTGTAAAAGATGACTGTTTTCAAAAGTTAAGAAAAGGTCCTGCTAAAAGAAACATTCTATGATGGTTACCAGTGGGAAGGAAAGGAAAATTATTCAATGGGTAAAGGATAGACATGTGTTTACTTGGGTGATGGGGAAGGCAGTAGCCAACAAGAGGGAAGCGGCACAGGAAAGATGAAGGTAATGGAAGATACAGGGAAGAGAGAAAGTGTTAAAGTGAATAGAGGTAAGTACAGTTAACTGATGGTACACGGAAGGGACTGCAATTGTAATGACGTGAAGTGGGTGCTATGTTGAGTGTGGAGCTGACGATCTGTTCTGTAAACCTTCACTCTGTTCACAATAAAAAGATTTCTAAAACAGAAAGAAAGGTGAGAGAAGTGGCATGGTATGATGAGAAACAGAAGAGGAGATTCTGCAAAGGCACTCATCTGAAAACAGGTAGGATGGTGTTTAAACCTTCCCACAAGATGGCGAATACCATTGGATTCTCCCTAGTCATCCTTTAACTCTTGCTAAAATTGAAACTCACTCAAAGATATTTTTATGACCTAATAAAACATCATGATTTAAGCAGACACTACTAATTGCCAGCAAGTAACAATGACTTACTTGGGTCACTGTAACCTAGTTTTCAGTCATTTGGATAGTAAAACCACTCCATCACCTCTACATTCAGACCATTAACAAGGACAGCCATGATTTTTTCCCTCCAAGTTCTTGTATAATTTTTTTCTCACTACTTTAATATTTTAGTAAAGGTGGTGTCTTAGTTCTTAAGTGCTGCTATAACAGAACTACCACAGTACATGGCTTTAACAAACACAATTTATTCTTTCGCATTTTAGAAGGCTGAAAGTTGGAATTCAGAGTGCCAGCTCTAGGGAAAGCTTTTCTCTTTCTGTCAGCTCACAGTTTAGGAGGAAAGTCCTTATCTAGCATCCTTGGAGATCTACATGTGACTTGACACCAATCTTCCTCTGGGTCTAGGAGGTTCTTGGCACAGAGACCCCAAACCCAAAGGACACACTTCACTCCCAGTTCTTCTTTCATGATGTACTGAGATCTCCCCTTTGCTGCTCACTTCTCTCTCCTTTGATCTCTTGTAAGGTAAAAAGTGATGCAGGTCAAATCCTCGGGGAAACTCGTCTCACATTAAATAGAGGATGTGACCTGAGTAAAGATTTGCACCCCAGGCTAATCCCTTCAAACCTGACTGGCTGATCACATCCTGGGGGAATGGTTATATCATTATATAACTGCCAAACCACTGACAATCATGGCCCGTATGTTTGGAGAACACAATTCAATCTGTGACAGGTGGGAAGATAAAATTCCAAACTTGCTTATAAATGAAGTCTAGCAATACTCAATTATTTGGTGATCAGAAATCATTTTTTATTACTACATAATTAAGTCACAGACACTCCCTGAGAACTTAGCAAGGACTGGTCTCTTAGATAGGTGTAAGATGTCTGAAACCAATGTGACTCTTGTTTATAATTTGGTGTAGTCTTTCTAACCCTTTGTCTAAATAGATAAATCTCATGCTCTCTCTCCTGTTAGAATCCTCTAGAGAAGATGGGCTTCCTCCGTAGAATTTCTTATTATTGATTCACAGAACAGAAAGTATATCATCTTTGCAATCTTACCAACCATCAAGACATGTGCATTGAATTTTATTTTTTTCATTTTGTGTTATGAAAACAGTAAGTTTAGGGCTAGTTTTCCAAATAAAAAATTATTCAAGATTTTGTTATAATGTTTTATAACATTTATTCATTCAGTAAACGTTTGCTAAGTGCTACCCAGTACCCACTATGGAAAAAAATGATGAAAAATAAGAAAAATGTTTGTGTTTGCTTGTTTAACTATATCACAACACCAACAGACCTTCACCTAATCCCCTACCACATTCCCTACTGATGAATCACTGATCTAGTGTGATAATTCCATGTAAAACGCCCAGAGATTTTATTTTCAAGATCTTATTGGTCCTGTTGCATTTTTAAAGTAAATATTATTGATTACTTATCATTATAAAAACAATGCATGATCAATATGGAAAAGTGGAAAATATAGAAAAATGAAAGAACCAAAAATAATTCACTAATAATCCTACCATCACTGTTCATGATTTGGTATATTTCCTTCCAGTTTTATCTCTCCTTGATTATTTTTAGTCTGAAAGGAAACACAACAAGAAGGGTAGAGGACCAATATGAAGAAATGTAATCCTATAGGAAAATAGAATGCAAGATCTAAACAAATATAAAAACATACCGTGTGCTCAGGTAAAAAGATGATTTCATATAATTGTCACACTCTGAAAATCAGAATATACATTTAAGCCAATTCAAACCAGAGATTCAACAGATTTTTCTCTTGTTTGATTGTTTATACCTTTTTTAAATAAAAAAACAAATTTAATTCTTTTGAAGAAGACTAAAAGTTCAAAAAAGACCAAAATTATGAATAATAACCATAATGAGGATGATGCATTTGTCTTTCCAGATATTACAATATACTATTAAGCTACTATTATCAAAACAATATGTTACAGATATGGCAGTAGATTCATAAATAAATGAAATAGAGAAAAGAGTCATAAAGAAGATACTAGAAATTTAATTTCCTGGTAAGAAGTATAAGATTCCAATAACATTAGTTATCCATTTAAAAGAAAATACAGCTGAACCCTCTATCTTTACATAAAAATGACTTCTAAATAGAATTCATACCAAAATGTTTAAAATAGAATTTTAGAAGAAAATTTAACAAAGGAAGAGCTGGCAAGACCTTTTAAAGTAAGACAGAAAACTTAGAATACTTGACTGCATAAAATTATGAATTTTTTATTATATAGAATAAAACGATAAATGTTAAAAACACTAATGGACCATGTGAACATCAACCTCCATGACCCTGAGACCAGAAGAACTTGATGGTACCCAGCTACCTCTGCTAACTATCCTGAACAGGATCTCGTTACAAGGTCCTGGATAGAAAGGCATAATGTGTGGAACAAAAGTCAATTTTTTTTTTTTTCAAAGACCAGTCTTACTAGTCAGAAAGAGACTGGAGGAACCTGAGACTGTAGCCCTTGAACACCCTTCAAGTATGGAAAGGAACACATCCTCTTTCAGCCAAGCAATAGATAGGTATATAGGAAGAACAACTTTCAGCCAAGCAGTAGGTGGATGGGTGTATGGGGAGAATAGCAACCCTACCAAGCTATGCTCACTACGAATGATGGAACCGTCAATTGTTCAGAATCATGGAGGGCCATATGCTTCTGCAGACAATGGCAAAAAAGTATGGAAAGGTGGGTGGAAGGGAGGTGGGAGCCACAGGGAGGAAGCAAGATAACTACTGTTTCCCAGAGGAAATTGCAATCATTGAGATGAAAGAAAGTGTGTCCTTTGTAAGGCTGATGATGTATGTAAACTTTCACTCAATTCACAATAAAATGTGAGAAAAAAATTAAATCAAAGGACAAATGACTGATGGGGAGAGTCATACCAACTAACATAACAAGCAAACAAACAAAGACTATAGTATTCAAAGAGCTTCTACAAATTAATAGAAAAAGAAAAAGTACATAGACACAAAAGGATCCAGGATACATATAGATCATTCACAGGTGAAAAAATCCAAAGGGAAAATAATGATATGAAACAATGCTGAACCTCTTTTAAAAATGAAAACCAAATCAACAATGCTCATCATTGTGGCTTGTTTTTAGGTGCTGTCAAGTCAGTTTCAGCTGATAGCAAACCTGTTCACAACAGAAAGAAACAGTGCCCGGTTTTGCGTCATCCTCACAATTGTTATATTTGAGTCCTTTGTTGCTGCCAGTGTGTCAATTCAACACTTTTTTTTTTCTTTGCTTCCTCCTTTTTTGCTGACTCTCTGCTTTACAAATCGTGATATCCTTTTCCAGGGACTGGTTCTTCCGAACGATATGTCCAAAGTTGTTGTTGTTAGGTGCCATCAAGTCGGTACAGACTCATAGCGACCTTATGTACAGCAGAATGAAACATTGCCCGATCCTGGGCCAACCTCACTATTGTTGCCACACTTGAGTCCAACGATGCTGTCACTTGGCCAATCCATGTCGCTGGGGTCTTCCTCTTTTTCTCTGACCCTCCATCTTACCAGACATGATATCCTTCTCCAGCAACTGGACTCTCCTAACAATATGTTCAAAGATTGAGAGACAAAATTTGGCCATCCTGGCCTCCAAGGAGCACTCTAGCTGCACTTCTTCCAAAACAGATCTATTGGTTCTTTTGGCAGCCTAGGGCACTTTCAATATTCTCCTCCAACACCATAACTCAAAAGCATCAATTCTTCTACGGTCTTCCTTATTCACTGTCCAGCTTTCATGCATATGAGGTTATTGAAAATACCATGGCTTGGATCAGGTGCCCCTTAGTCCTCAAGCTGACATCTTTGCAAAGTACTACAGACAAAATCTAGTCTTCACAGATTCCAAGGATCAATCTAGTCATACTTGTTTCAAAACAGATCTGTTCCTGTTTCTGGCAGTACATAGTATATTCAATGTTCTTCACCAAGACCATAATTCAAATGCATCTATTCTTCTCCCATCTTAATTATTCATTTTCCAGCTTTCATATGCATATGAGATGACTGAAAATACTATGGGTTGGGTCAAGCACACCTTCATCCTCAAACTGACATCTTTGCTATTGAACACTTTGAAGGAGACTTGTGCAGCAGATTTACTTAATGCAGTACATCCTTTGATTTCTTGACTGTTGCTGCTATAAGGATTGAATGTGGATCCAAGAAAAATGAAATATTTGACAACTTCAATCATTTCTCCATTTATCATGGTGTTACTTATTGGTCCAGTTGTGAGGATTTTCATTTTCTTTACACTGAAGTGCAATCCATATGAAATGCTGTGGTCTTTGATCTTTATCAGTAAATATTTCAAGTCCTCTTCACTTCCAGCAAACAACGTTGTGTCAGCTGCTTACTGCAGGTTGTTAATGAGTCTTCCTCCAATCTTGATGCCATGTTCTTATTCATATAATTCAACTTCTCAGATTATTTGCTCAACATACATATTAAATAAGTATGCTGATAGGATACACATCTTTCTAGATTTTAAACCATTCAGTATCCCCTTGTTCTGCTCAAGTGACTACCTCTTGATCTGTGTACAGGTTCCTCATAAACACAATTTAGTGTTCTGGAATTCCTTTTCTTCGTAATGTTACCCAGAGTTTGTCATGACCTATATTTTAGAAAGCCTTTGCATAATCAATAAAGCACAAGTAAACATCTTTCTGATATTCTCTGCTTTTAGCTAAGATCCATGTAACATCAGTAATGATATCCCTCATTTCATGTCCTCTTCTGAATCTGGCTTGAATTTCTTGCAATTGCCTGTCGATGTACTGCTGAAACTGCTTTTTATTATTATCAGCAGAATTTTACTTGCATTTGATATTTATAATATTGTTTAATATCTACATTCCACTGAATCACCTTTCTCTGGATTGGGCACAAATATGGATCTATTGAAATTGGTTGGCCAGGTAGTTGTCTTAAAAGTGTCTAGGCATAACTGAGTGAGTACCTCACTATGTCAACACTATGTCAGTCTAACACAATCACTTGTTGTGGTGGTTAAGTGCCTTCAGAAGGGTTCCAACTCACAGTAAACCTGTATAGGATTTCCAAGAGCAAATGATGGTCATGAACCGCCAACTTTGCAGTTACCAATCCAGTGCTTTCCTACAGCACCAATCACTAGTCTAGCAAGTATTAGAAAAAGGGGCAATAGCAGTTCTAGTGGAAATTGTAAAAAATGAAATGGAATGAATAAACATCGATATCTTACGCATTAGTGAGCTGAAATGACTGGTAATGGCCATTATGAATCTTACAACCACATGGTTTCCTATACCAGGAATGACAAATTGAAGAGGAATGGTGTTGCATTCATCGTCAAAAAAAACATATCAAGATCTGTCATGACATACAACACTGTCTGTGATAGGATAATATA
>NW_006408789.1:1652807-1654578 GCF_000296735.1 Chrysochloris asiatica | reverse complement strand
AGAATTCCACCAACAGTCTTCAATCTGAAATTGATCAAACATGCAATTAACATATGTTGATAATCACTGGCGATTAGAATGCAAAGGTTGGAAACAAAGAAGAAGGATGAATAATTGGAAAATATGGCCTTGGTGATAGAAATGATGCTGGAGATTACATGATAGAATTCTGCAAAACCAATGATTGTTCATTTCAAATACCTTTTTAAGTAGCATAAGAGATGACTATACACATGGACCTCACCAGACGCAATACACAGAAATAAAATTGATTCCATCTGTGGAAAGAGAAAGTAGAAAAGCTCCATACCATCAGCCAAACAAGTTCAGAGGTAGATTGTGGAACAGGCCATCAATTGTTGTTGTTAGGCACCATCAGGTTGGTACCAACTCATAGCAACCCTATACACAACAGAACGAAACACTGTCCGGTCCTGGGCCAACCTCACAATTGTTGCCACACTTGAGCCCATTGATGCTGCCACTTTGCCAATCCATCTCAATGGGGGTCTTCCTCTTTTTCTCTGACCCTCCACCTTACCAAACATGATAACCTTGTCCAGTGACTGGTCCCTCCTGACAATATGTCCAAAGTATGCGAGATGAAGTTAGGCCATCCTGGCCTCCAAGGAGTACTCTGGCTGCACTTCTTCCAACACAGATCTGTTGGTTCTTTTGGCAGCCCATGGCACTTTTAATATTCTCCTCCAACACCATAGCTCTAAAGCATCAATTCTTCTATAACCATTAATTGCTCATAAGCAAATTTTCAAACTAAAGCTGAAGAAAATGAAAACAAGTCCACAAGAGCCAAAATATGACCTTAAATGTATCCCACCTGACTTTAGAGATCAACCAAAGAACAGATTAGAAACATTAAGCACGAAACCAAAGATCAGAAAAGTTGTGGGATGACATCAAGAACATCATACAGGAAAAAAGCAAAAAATTATTTAGACAAGAAAGAAGGAAAAGATCAAAATGGATGTCAGAAGAGACTTTGAAATTCACTCTCCAACGTAGAGATGCTAAAGCAAATGGAAGGAATTAAGAGGTACAAAAGCTGAACAGAAAATTTCAAATGTCAGCTCAAAAAGACAAACTCAAATATTACAACAAAATGTGCAAAGATCTGGAGTTAGAAAACCAAAAAGGAAGAATATGCTCAGCATCTCTCAAGCTGAGGGAACTGAAGAAAAAATTCAAGCCTTGACTTTAATTATTGAAGGATTCTCTGGGAAAACTTATATGCAGAAAACATCAAAAGAAGATGGAAGAATTACACAGAGTCACTGTACCAAAAGGAAAGGGTCGATGTTCACCCATTTCAAAAGGTAGCATATGATCAAAAGCCAATGATATGAAGGAAATGGCAAAGAACAAGACTCTAGGAACTAATGGAATAAAAATTGATATCTTTCAAGAAAGGGAGGCACCATTGAAGGCACTCACTCAATCTCTGCCAAGAAAATTGGAAAACACTATCTGGCAAAATGATTGGAAGAGATCTGTATTTGTGTCCATTACAAAGAGAGGAGACCCAACAGAATGTGGAAATCACCAGACAATATCTTTGATATCCCATGCGAGTAAAGTTTTACTAAAGGTAATATAGAAATGGCTGCAACCATACATTGACAGAGAACTTCCAGAGGTTCAAGCCTGATACAGAAGAGGCCATAGAATGAGGAATATCATTGCTGACATCAGATGGATCTTAACTGAAAGCAGAGAATACACAGAAAGATGTTTAACTGTGCTTTATTGACTA
>NW_006408789.1:1635167-1651633 GCF_000296735.1 Chrysochloris asiatica | reverse complement strand
AGTGGCAGCATCAATGGGCTCGAGCATGGCAACTATTGTGAAGTTAGCCCAGGATAGTGCAGTGTTTCATTCTGTTGTGCATAGGGTTGCTATGAGTCAGTACTGACTCGATGGCACCTAACAACAACAACAACAGTGCATCTGTGAGGAAAATGATACTCTTAGAGATTGTAATGAGAGTGTGATTTACTATAATATTTTCAGAAAATAATGTTAAGATGTATAAAATTTTTAAATAAATATACACTTTGAACTAGCAATTCTACTTCTGGGAATCATACCATCAAAATAAAATCACCAGAAGCTAAAAAAACACAAGAATATTTGTAGTAACAGCAATCTCTTGTCTTAAAAACAACTGAATGCCTATTGGTAGCAGAATATTTGGATACATTTTAGTAAATTCCACTATTGTGGACTCTTGGCATGCCACTGAGGGATCAGTATTGGACTACGAACCAGAAGGTCGGCAGTTCAAATCCACGAGCTGCCTGTTGGAAACCCTATATAGGGTCACTCTGAATCAGAACCCACTCAGCAATGCTTCACAACAACAACATTCGCTACTGAAAGGAGCCCTGGGATCAAGTCCTTTAGTACTCAACTGCTAGCAGAAAGGACTTCCATTTGGACCCACCAGTGGCTCTCCAAGAGAAAAGACTTGGTGATCTGTTCTCATAATGATTAAAAATCAAAGCTAAACTCACTGATTTTGGCTCCTAGTGATCCTGTAGAGGATTTCTGTGACTAGAAATCTGTATGAGAGCAGATTGCCTCTCTTTTCTCCCAAGGAGCAGCTGGTGTGTTTGAACCACTGATTTTGCAGTCCCCAGCCCAAATTGTAAGCCATGCTGTCAGCAGGGCTCCATCTCATAAAGATCCCCATGTAGAAATCCTCAGGGGGCACGTCTACTCTGTAGTGCATGGTTGCTAGCACTCCGAATCAGCTCAACAGCAACCACGAACTGAAATGAATGAGATTCATACTCATTTCTCAGAATCCCCAAGATATTTTACAAAGTGAGAAAAGCAAGGCACACAGCAAGACAGACACACGCGCAGTGACATGCTGTCCAGCCAGCACTGTGGACAACTCTGGCTTGGCATCTTTAAAGAGAGTTCTGCAATATCATAATGTTTTCAAAAGAAAACAAACCTGGCCTGGTGATACTCAAGTACATTAAAAATAGCTTTGCCCTTTAACATGGTGTTTCTACTTTTAGGAATTATTCTTAGGAAAATAAACGGAGATCTGCACAACAATGCTTGTTGTCGATCTACCTAAGTAGATAAATAAATTCTAAAGATCTGGCATCTACTCAAATTAGTACTTGGAAACCTATGGAGAACAGTTCTACTCCGACTCACAAGGGTCACCATGAGTCAGAACTGACTCACTGGCAACAGGTTAAATGCTTTAATGGATAAATACACACTGGCATAAGACACATACATTTGTAGGGCATAGTGTATATATATATAGTTGTTGTTGTTGTTGTTGTTGCTGAGTGCCGTCTAGTTGGTTCTGACCCATATCGACCCTGTCTAGGGCTTCTGAAGAGCAGCTGGTGGGTTTGAGGCACTGAGTTTGTGGTTTAAACCAAATTTACAGTCTAGTGCATTATCCTGCAGCTCCACACCAGACCTCTTTTTATATACATATAACTCCTGGTGTGGCACTGTAGGATCAGCACTGCACTGGGAACCATAAGGTCTGCAGTATAAACCCACCTTGGAAACTCTATATAGGGTCTATATAACTCAATGACACTTAACAACAACAGCAACATACATACATACTTGTTGATGTTCCTGTTGTTAAGTGCTTTTGAGTCAGTCCCCGACCAATAGCAACCCTGAATAGGGTTTCTGAGGAGTGTCTGGTGACTTTGAACTTATAATTCAAATTGACCTTGTGGCTGAGTGCTTATCCTACAGCACCACACCAGGATGCGCTCTTTCTCTCCCTGGTTGGAGAGCCAGGCTTGAGCAATTTGGTAAATATATTGGAAAGGAAATTAGACATTGGAGGATCAAGACCATAAGACACTAGCTCATTAGAGATCAAGAATTCAAACATGACATTCATAGTCATCTGTGGCCAGCACAAATTCGTAACACGAATTCCATTTAACATCTTTATGAGCTTTTAAGACATGCATTTAAATTAAGTTGTTTCCTATCAGCTAACTCTACTGGGGTAAACATTCTAAAGGGCTCCCCATCTTCAAATAACAATGACCTGGAAATTACATGAGTGTTTTGGGTTTAATGGTTGTCTGAGAGCAACTGAGAAGGACATAGTAAAGGAGAGGAGAGGCAAGAAAGATATTTAACCTAAACAAGTGCACAGAGCCCACTAAATAAACAAGTTGTCCGCTCCGGATCCTGTAAGACCTATAATACTGCAAATCCCTGCATTTGAGGCAGAATCTCTCAGAAGGTACTTTTCTGAGAGGCTGCCCAGACAGCCTTCCTATGACTCCAACCAGCCAAGCTATTTTTAAATATTATCTCTCATATACAATATCTGAGTCCTGGCATGGTATTGTGGGTTAATGCATTGGCTTTAAAGTCGGTTTGATCTACAGTGTCGGTAGTTCAAGCTCTCCAGCCACTCCTCAGAAACCCTATACAGAGTTGCTATGGGTCAGAACCAACTTGACGGCACTTAGCAATAACAACATACAACATCTAACAACAACTCAGCTCTGTTAGCTGAGTGATTACAAGTTAAGGTTAGCAGTTCAAAACTACCAGCCGTTCCACAGGAGAAAGAAGAGGCTTTCTGCTCCCATAAAGATTTACAGCTCAGAAACCCTATACAGGGTCGCTGTGAGTTGGAAGCGACTCCAGGGCACACCACCACCACCTCCACCACCACCATACATCTATACTGATTTCCTCAGATTTCCAGTAGGAGCAGATTCTTGTAGTTTGGGCTGAGTTCTGAACATTGGAAATACCTCCTCCACTTTCCCTCTTGTTTCTCCCTCTGAGTGGAAACACTTTCAGCTGGCATGCAGGGCAAGGACACTGCCATGAGAGAAAAAATGTGGTCACCATGAAAGAACTCAGCAAGCTATCACTGCACAGTGAGGACAACCAGTAAGTGCTGTTTGAGCCCAAGAAATCTGCCCTACCAGGACCAATCAGACCAACAAGATAACACCAAGCTCTAAGGCACACGCCTTCCTTCCTACCCATTTCTGAAGGCTTTTGACTCCTTGGTGCAGAGTTAACAAGGATTCCTGGCTTCATATTCTTCCCTTGATCCAGGGAGATCAAAGAACGATGGATGGAAACATAAGCAGATTTCATAAAAACACACTAGCCAATCTCCAATGTCACTAGCCAAAGTAATTTGAAGAACTGCACCCTGCCTGCATGAGCTGAGTAGAAGTTACAAAAGTATCGTGAAATGATTTCCAATTAGTCACAAAATATAACCAATAAAAAAGAAATAATGATCAATGGAGAAAAGATGGAAGTTGCCAAGGATGTCATTTTACTTGGATCTATCATTAACACTCATGGAAGCAGCAGCCAAGAAATCAAACCACATGCTACACTGGGCAGATCTACCGCATGTTGTTTTGTGAAGTGCCACCGAGTCAGTTCAAACTCATAGAAACCCTGTATCGGGTTTCCGAAGAGTGGATCAGCTGATAGATTTAAACCATCAATCTATGGTTAGCAGTCCAGTGTTTATCCTATAGTGCCACATCTGCTGCATAAGACCTCTTTAAGGTGTTAAAGACAAAGATGACACTTTGAGAAATATAGTGCGACGGGCTCAAACCATGGTATTTTCAATTACTGTATATGCATGAGAAAACTGAACAATGAATAAGGGAGACTGGAGAAGAACTAATGCCTTTGAATTATGGTGTTGGTGAAGAACATGAAAATTACCATGGGCTGCCAGAAGAATGAACAAATCTGTCTTGGAAGAAGTACAGTCAGAATGCTCCTTAGAAGCCAGGATAGCTAACTTTGTCTCATGTACTTTGGATGTGTGATCTAGAAAGATAAGTCTCTGGAAAAGGACTCGGTAGAGGGTCAGTGAAAAAGAGGAAGAGCCTCAGTGAAATTAATTGGTATAGTGGCTTCAACAATAGGCTCAAACACAACAGTAATTGTGAGGATGGTCCGGGACTGGGGAGTGTTTCCTTCTGTTGTACATTATTGTTGTTGTTAAGTGCCGTCAAGTCGGTTCCGACCCATAGCGACCCTGAACAGGGTTTCCAAGGCTGTAAATCTTTACGGGAGCAGAAAGCCTCATCTTTCTCCCGCGGAGCAGCTGGTAGTTTCAAACTGCTGACTTTGTGGTTTGCAGCCCGATTCATAACCACTACACTACCAGAGCTCCTTGTACATAGAGTTGCTATATATTGCAACCTACTCAATGGCACCTAACAACAGCAAATAATACTTTACATTTTGATGTACAATAGGTTATCATCTCAGTAAGTTCCAAGACAATGACTAAATTTTGTAATGAGGAGAAAAGGAAGACAAGCAAAGTGTGGTTCATATTCTTAGCTGATTTTAGATCCTGATGACGGGTGCACTCCAGCATCATAAACCCAAACTTTAGAAACTCTGTTCAACAGTTCTCCTCTGTCCTATGAGGTCACTATGAGTCAGACTGGACTCAATGGCAATGGGGAAGTTTACTTCGAGACAAGATTAAAGCAACAAGATAGAGCCAAACTTGGGAGTGGTTACAGCAAGTAGGATGCAATAAGAATGGAAATAAAGAAGAGATGTAATTTGTCCCAAATAGAGAATAAAAAGAGCATAATGGTGGGTTGGTTAGTGGAAATGAACACATATTGTAGTCGGCTCTAGACTATTCATGTGTGATTTACCAATTTCACAAATTATCCTTTCTTCTGGCAGCCCATATACATCTGAGCCATCACTTTCCATCTTTAGTTCAGATGTGTCCTGGATCCCCAAAATAATGTTTACTAGTAATTTACGTCACATTTAATTCATAAGCAGACCTAATGGTACGGTGACTGTTGGTCAAAAGATCACTTCACCTCTCTAGGTTGGTTCCAAAACTTGGTGACACGTTTTCATGAGTGGGAAAGCTATCAACATGGGAAGTGAGCTTGAAAAAAAGAAGATACTGGTCAGCAAACCTTTGCCTGTTGTCTTTTTTGTTAAGTCAAATTGATCTAGTCAATATCTATTAATTGTCATGGAAAAAATAAGAAAGGCATTGTCCATGCCTTCTAAAGATATAGACTCCTACTTCTTGACTACAGAGGGTGAGTATACTAAACTGAAAGAAGCAAATCACAGGTACCTGGACAGGTACTCAGACTGAACAGGTATTCGAGGGAGAGTGGGAACATCCCCATAATGTAAAAGGATTTGGAAGAGGGTATTTTGTATCTGGGTATTTACTTTTCCTGCAACCACAACTATGAGTGTAGTATAGCACAATAATATAGCAGGCAAAATAATGAAAATTTCTCAGATATTATCAAATGTCTTAAGGCAATGAGTTCCTGGATCTGCGATGGCCAGGACCATAGTCTCAGGGGACACCAGGGTAAAAAAATGTTCTACATCCTATTTAGGGATCTTAAAAGCTCATGAGCAGCCATCTAAGATGGAACTACTGGTCTCTCCATGTGCAGATGAAAGAATGATAAAAATTTGAAGATACTTGGAATCAACTAGTCTAATAGATTAACGGAACATATGAACATCAGTCACCATGACTCTGAGACCAAAAGACCTAGATGGTGCCTGGCTACTGCTATCAGCTGCTCTGAGAAAGATCACATTAGACGGTCCCAGATTGTGTGGGAGAAATGTGGAACAAAACTCAAAATTATAAAAATGCTGGGCTTACTGGTCAAAAAGGAACTGAAGGAACCCAAGACTATTGCCCTCAAGCACCCTTCAGGTCTGGGATTACTCTCGCGGCCCAATTTTCAGTCAAGCTGTAGATAGATATAGAGGGGGACCAATAGCACTAGTAAGGTATGCTCAGCATGGATCATGTTCAATTATTCAAGATGAAAAGGACAACATTTACCTAAGGACAGAGTTGAGAAGGGATAGGATAGTGGATGGAATGGAAACAGGAACATCACAGGAAGGAAGTGGGATACCTGTTGATACATGGAGGGGATTGTAATCATTGAGATGAAACAAAATGTGTGATTTATTGAATGTAAAACTGATGCTCTGCTCTAGTAAACCTTCACGCGATCCACAACAAAAAGTTGTTGTTGTTGTTGTTGTTTTTTAAAAAAAGAATCAAATCACATGAATATGTCCCACACAAAAAGATACAAATATCCTTGAGGAGTGCAAGATTATTAAGCTACTCATTTCAGTTCATTCTAAGCTTCTGAAGGGAACAGAGCTTCCCTTTTCATATTGCATCTGTATTTCTTTCAGCATCTAAACCCTTTCCAGGATGGAGAACCTGCAAACCCTGGTTTCCAGTGTCCAAGTTCTTGCACTATTGGCCAAAGTTCATGTCTTGTAGCACCACTTATCAGCTTGGGGGGGAGGGGGGTTGAGCACATTACTTGATCTACGTAAGTTTTACTTTGCTTCCCAAGAAAGTGGGTATAACCATAATGCCCACGCTTGGAACTTTTATAACGGCTTGAGTAACTAACTGTTCTCTGTAAAGCGCAAAGAACATGGTTAACATGGTTAACAGAAAAGAATGTGATCAGTAAACATATAGCTATTATTACCGTCATTATATAAGTTATGCAGACTTCTGATGTGATGCTCAAGGATCAGCACTGGGCTGCAAACCACAAGGTCAGCAGTTCAAACCCACCAGTTGCTCCTTGGAAACCCTAATCAGGTTGCTATTAGCCGTGACCAATTATTAGTTATGCAGAGAATCTTGGCTAGAGTGACTGAATACAGAAGAAAAGAAGATGGTAAAAGAAACAGGATCTCAGAGAACTGACTTTTCTAACTGGAGAGTAGGATCTTAAGAAATGAATACATAAGAGTTGGGACAGGAAGTGGGGAGGTAAGGACAGGAATGGGAGTGCAGGACCATGTGTAGGCACTGCACTGACCTGCTTATGTTGTTTGTGGTTCTGATTCATATAGGCCCCTTCTAGGGTTTCTGAGATGTAGCTGGTGGGTTTGAACTGTTGACCTTGTGGTTTAATCCTGTCTTGTGGTCTAGTGCATTATCCTGCAGTGTCACACCAAGATATTTATCTATCTATCTGTCTGTCTGTCTGTCTGTCTGTCTATCTATCTATCTATCTATCTATCTATCTATTTTGGGAGTTCTGATAAGGCACTGTGGAATAAAGCACTGGGCCACAAGGTAAGTTTAAACACTGCCCAAAAATGCTACTGACAGTCGTTCGGTGTCACCCCCTCTGACTGGGTCAAGAGTGCGGTCTGCACTTCCGCCCTGTGCCCTCAAAGCGATGCTGCTGCTCTGAGGGTTCCATGTTCCATGTGCATCTCCTGCCTTGGAAGACAAGCCTATCCGGTCCCACAACATCTTAGAGAGCAGCAACAAAGCCTGAAATTGGTGGCATTATTTAGCATTCTGATTAGTCACTAAAGCCTTCGTTTTGAAAAACATCATTTCCTCTAAAGCAAGGCAGATGAAATCTAATCAAATATGTTCCTGAAATACTTCACTAAAACAACCTAGGTTTGCAAAGAAAGTTTTCACATTGAACACCGTATACAGTAAATGCACCTTGTCTATGGATTCAACCAATTGTGGATGGAGAACATTGAAAAATAAAAGGCTTTTAAAAGTAATTCAGTGATCAAATCAATCCTTCAAAGGCTAAGAGGAAGCATAAAGTGCTATTTACGTAGCATTTACATATCATTAGATATTGTAAGTAATCTAAAGTTGTTAATAGTATAAGGGTACATCAAAAAGTATACTAAAAGAGTGGTATCAAAATGTGAAGCTATTGTTTCAATAAACTACTGTGAACCAAGGCCAGCAGTTACAGCATGACCCAGGGACTCCTGGGACCAGAGGCAGTGACATGGCCACAGATGACTAGAGCAGAGAGTGAAGTGTCCAGCTGATATGAAGTGAGAAGAGATGCACAAGAACACCCATATGTGCAGATAGTACCCACTTGACCTGACTTCGATGGCTGGATGATCAGAACTCTAAGTAGAAGAAGAAAGAAGAGGGAAGAAAACAACAACAAAAAAGAGTAACCCATTACAATTTGATGAACTTTACCTATACGTATGGATGTAGTGTGGTGCTGTGGGTTAATGCGTCAGACTGCAAAGCCGTTTGAATTGCAAGGTTGGCAGTTCAAGCTCTCAGCTGCTCCTCGGAAACCGTATACAGGGTCACTATGGATCAGAGTTGACTCAACAGCACTTAACAACAACAACATGGATGTTGTAGCTCAAAAAAGGGAACAAATCTTTACAGCAAGGATCACTCCCACCCCCTCAGTACACAGGGTTGACAAGGATGGGCAACTTAGACATTGGTTACCCAAAATGGCCGGGGGGAGGGGGGTTGCGCAGCTATAAAGGCAAGAAGTGACTGGCTTACAAGCTTTCAAGATGGAACCTAGTTCCAGATGGGGCAGGGGTAGGCAGAACCTCCACTGAATGATTTCCAATCTGTTGGAACACGGCTGGTGAAAGGAGATGGGGATAAGACTCTTGTGGTACAATAGTGAATAACTGCCATCAGGACTGACTGTGAGGGTAGGAAATGTAGAGGTTGATGTTTTTTGACAAAAGGAGGAGAGTGATTGATTTTGCAGGCCAGGAGCGGATGTCCCTGGGACCATCAAGTGAGAAGACCAGAGTGCGTGACCCTACCCAGAGAGGCAGTGAAGCCAGGCATGGAGACAGAGATGATGACGTGGACAGATGGAGTGGCTGGGGACACTGGACTCAGGGAGGGAGAGGGGCTGTGTGCTGACGGCCGGGGGTCACAGGCCTGTAGAGTGTATCCTCTGGTTATTTGATGAAGCATGGAGGGGATTGTGATCATTGCAATAAAACAAAATATGATAGGATGAATGTTAAACTGATGTTCTCCCATGTAAACCCACATTAATTCACAATAAAACTGTTTAAAAAAATGTGTTTGTTTGTCAGCAGATCCTCCCCCTAAGTCTATACACTTCTGAAGGTGCTGTTTCCATATCTCTAACCCTTCCCCCAAAGAATTCTGAACTCTTCAATTTACAGCACATCAAAATAGCAGTTTTGCCACCATCAAATAGTGTTCCTTTTCCATGTTCTTTGAGTTTGGGAAACAAGATGAAGTCTTAAGGGGCAACATCACAGCTGTAGGATAGATGAGGTAACATTTCCCATGGAAATGCTTATAGTTCAGCCCCTGTTACCCTCAAAGAATGAGCAGGTGCTTTATAGTGATGGGGGGAGGAGGGGAATACTTAAGCGTAACTTTCCTGTTCTTTTTCTCACCAATGCAATTTTCAATTCCCTGAAAAATTATTCCTAATAAGCCCCTGCGGTCATTCTGCATCCTTTGAGAAAATATGTCAAGATGACCCTTTTAGGATCCTGAAAAACAGTTGCCATAACCTTCAGAGCTGACTTCTCTGCCTTGAATTTAACTGGACCCGCAGATCCCCTCAGAAGCCACTACTTTGATTGAACCTTTTTTTGAAGGCACCCTAATGAGACAAAGACAAGTATATTACCGAGAGAACTTGTCTGCAGCTATCTACTGAATGTGGAGACATGTTTAAACACGTTTTGCTTGGAATAAATCCATGCATCCCTGAATTAGAACCTTTGTAACAATACTTTTTTACTTACCCTCATATACAGAAGAATGTGTATAACTTAAATGCAAATATTATACCTTCTGGTATAAGGAACTTGAGCATTTGTGGGTCCACTGAGGGATCCAAATATCCTGGTATCAATCCTCAGTAGATATCAAGGCCTACTGTACCACTCGGTCCTCAGTAAAAGCAGGGTGACCCTTTGGTACCCCTGACCGACTAACAGACAGACCTATGTCACACACCCCATCCTTCCTTGCAAGTTTGCAAGGTAACATAAAAATGAATCTTCCTTGCTATTTATTCAGGTGACTCAGACTTCCTGTGCTTTTGGACCTTTTGAAGGATAGCATGTTGTTGTGGTTAGGTGCCATCGAGTCGGCACTGACTCATAGTGACCCTATGCACAGCAGAACAAAACACTGCCCAATCCTGGGCCAGCCTCACTACTGTTGCCACGCTTGAGTCCATCGATGCCACCACTTGGCCAATCCATCTCGTTGGGGGTCTTCCTCCTTGTCTCTGATCCCCCACCTTACCAAACATGATATCCTTCTCCAGCGACTGGTTCCTCTGGACAATATGTCCAAAGTATGAGAGACGAAGTTTGGCCATCTTGACCTCCAAGGAGCACTCTGACTGCACTTCTTCCAAAACAGATCTATTGATTCTTTTGGCAGCTCATGGCACTTTCAATATTCTCCTCCAACACCATAACTCAAAGGCATCAATTCTTCTCTGACAAATCAGATGGGCTTTTAAATCTTTTCTATCATGTGTCTAGTACTAGTTACACAAATGGCTAGACACTAGTGACAAGTTGCACTTTCATTGTAATAGGTAGCTTAGCTTTTTAAGAGATTTGTTAACTAGTTAACAGTGTTCTATGGAAGAAATGAGCAATGAACTTGAAGGGTGGTTTGTTATTTTCTATTTTCTATTTTCAATTTTAAAAAGTGTCATGATCTGTAAAGTGGAGAATCAGAGAAAAAGAGGAAGACAAAATGACTTGGCACAGTGGCAGCCACAGTGGGCTCAATTGTAACCACGATTGTGAGAAGGGCACAGGATCAGAAGCTCTGCTGTGTATAAGGTCGCTATGAGTTGGAATCAACTCAACTTCTGGTCATCTCCAATGCAAGTGCAATGGCTGCTTCTCCACCAAAATGATTTTATTTCTTATAAAAATGCCACTTGTTACTTTGAATAGTCAGATTCATTAGACATGTTCCTATCTGGTTGAGAATAGTAAGACTCGCATCTCTGCTTTTAAGTAGGTAACTCGCTATGTAAACTTACTATTCTGATGAGGTTCTAGTTTAGGGTTAATTGTACATTTATATTTTGTTTTCACCATACAACTGGCAAGAGAATAAGGAGGTTGTGAAATTCAAATCAGGAAATGTTTCCATTTGCTGGCAGCTAAGCTAAAGCTCTAAAGGGAAAAAAGTGAATTAAAAAAAAAATCATTTTAGAAAATTTGTGACAATGCACATTTAATAATCCAGAAAATTAAATGAAAAATAACTTTCCAAATGGAATGAACAAATCGTTGTTGCTACTGCCAAGTGCTGTCAAGATGGTTCCTACTCATAATGGCCTGAGTGACTGATGGGTTTGAACTGCTGACCTTGTGGTTGGTTAGCACTCCAGTGCTTATCCTACAGCAACCACACCAGGAGTCCCAATAAACAAATTCAGTACTATGTATTCATGGAAGATATCAGGAAAGAGAGAATTGGAAGCCACTATGTTCACATATCCCAATAGTGATTCAAAATCCAGATTCCAATCAACAAATTTTCTGAAAAAGGTTTGGTGCTAAAGTCTTGGACGATGTGAGGAAAGTTACGGTATATCTTCCTAGCTTTCTTCCCTTTTTTAATACAAGGAAGCAAAGGGTGATGTGAGTGATTTCTAAACACTTCCTTAATTAAAGTTGGCATGATGGATTCTCCCACTTAAAGGAAACAAGGTGATTTTTTAAAAAATACTTTCAGTTATCAATAGCAACTGAAGAATCAATGTTTACCTTGTCAGTTTAGATCCGATTCCTTGATTGTAATTTTTTGCATAGCTAAGACGGTTCCGACTCGATGGCACCTGACGACAACAACAACAAGGACATAAAGCTATTTGTCATCATTTGTCATTGAACAGTTACCAAGAAACAGTCATTCAGGTGACCAATCAGGCGCCCACAATGTGGCAGAGTAGACCTATCTATGCTCCAGACGGGTTTCAGTGGCTGACATTTCAGAAGTAGATCACCAGGGTTTTCTTTCACAGTGCCTCTGGGTGGACTTGAACTTCAAGTCTTTAGGTTGTTGTTCTTAAGTGTCATTGAGTAAGTTCTGACTCATAGTGACCCTTTATAGGGTTTCGGAGGAGCAGTTGGTGCCTTTGAACAGCCGACCTACAGCACCACACCAGGAGTCCAGACGCTTTTGATTAGCAATGAGAATGGCTATCATTTGCACTATCCAGGGCACTTCTAGTGACTCTTGACACAGTTATACCCCAAACCAAACCCACTGTCATCGAGTCTATTCCAACTTGTATAGGGTTTCTTAGCCTATACTTCTTTACAGTAGGTGACAGCCTCATCTTTCTCCTGTGGAGCCACTGGTGGATTTGAACTGTCGACCTTATGGTTAGCAGTCCAATGCTGATCCTACAGCACTACATAGTCAGCAACCATTATTGAGAATGCCCAGGCCATAATCCAATCTGCCCACTCAGGTGCATGGGATAGCTTCCAGTTTCCTAGATCCACTTTGCCATTTGTGCAAAAAGTACTGGCCCAGAGTATCTCAAAAGATGTTTTCAGCAGTAGCGTGGTACCTGCCCTATTGTGCGATAGTCAGATGTCACTGTGTTGTTGTTAAATGCCATCAAGTCAGTTCTTACTCATAGCTACCCAATATAGAGTTTACAAGGAGTGGCTGGTAGATTTGAACCATCAGCCTTTAGATTAGTTGTCTAGTGCTTATCCTACAGCACCGCACCAGGATCCACATTGTCGCTGCTGTTGTTGTTGTTAAGTGCCGTTGATTCAGTTCCAACTCATTATTGCTGTTGTTATTAGGCATCATGGAGTCAACACCAACTCATAGCAACACTATGCACAACAGAATGAATTACTGCCCAGTCCTGGGCCATCCTCACAATCATTGCTACACCTCAGCTCATTTCTGCTACCACTGTGCCAATCCATCTAGTTGGGGGTCTTCCACTTTTTCTCCAACCCTCCACTTTACCAAACATGAAATCCTTTTCCAGAGACTGGTCCTGCCTGCAAATATCTGAAGTATGAGCGACAAAGTTTGACCACCCTGGCTTCCAAGAACACTCTGGCTGTGCCTCTTCCAAGACTTCTATTTGTTCTTTTGGCAATCCATGGTACTTTCAATGTTCTCCTCCAACATCATAAGTCAAAGGCATCAATTCTTCTACGGTCTTCCTTATTCACTATCCAGCTTTCACACGCATATGAGCTTATGGAAAATACCATGGCTTGGGTCGGGCACACTTTAGTCCTCAAACTCACATCTTTGTTCTTCAACACTTTAAAGAGGTCTTGTGCAGCAGATTTGCTTGAAGCAATACGTCATTTGATTTCTTGACTGCTGCTTCCATGAGTGTTGATGGTTGCTCCAAGCAAAATGAAGTCATTGGTGGCTTCAATCTTGTCTCCAAAATTAATGTTTATTGGTCCACTGATGAGGATTTTTGTTTTCTTTACTTTGAGATGCAACTCATACTGAAGGCTGTGGTCTTTGATCTTCATCACTAAGTATTTTAAGTCCTCTTCACTTTCAGCAAGCAAGGTTGTGTCATCTGCATATTGCAGGTTGTTAATGAGTCTTCCTCCAATCATGATGCCACATTTTTCTTCATATAATCCAGCTTCTTGGATTATTTGCTCAGCATACAGATTTAATTAGTATGATGGAAAAATGTGGCCCTGGAACACATCTTTACTAATTTTAAACCATTCATTGTTCCAACAACTGCCTGTTGGTCTACGTACAGGTTCTTCACAAGCACAATTAAGTGTTCCGGAGTACTCATTCTCCACAATGTTGTCCATAGCTTGTCAAAACCCACACAATGGAAAGCCTTTATGTTGTCAATAAAGCACAGGTAAACATCTGTACAAAAGCACGGGTATTCTCTACGTTCAGCCAAGATCCATCTGACGTCAGCAATGATATCCCCCCTTCCATGTTCTCTTCTCAATCTGGCTTAAATATCTGGAGGTTCTCTTTCAATGTATGGTTGCAGCCAGTTTTGTATTATGTTTAGTAAAAGTTTACTTGCATGGGATATCAATGATATTGTCCAATGATGTCCACATTCCACTGGGTCACCTCTCTTTGGAGTGGTAGTTGTCTCCCAAATACCTTGGCATAGATGAGTGAGTGTCTCCAGTGCTGCATCAGTTTGTTGAAAGATTTCTATTTGAATTGTATCTATGCCTTGTTCTTTGCCAATGCCTTCAATGTACCTCGGACTTCTCCCTTCAGATTTATTGACTCTTGATCAATTGCTGCAATGGTTAAAAATTGAGCATTTCTTTTTGGTATATTGACTCTGTATATTGCTTCCATCTTCTTTTGATGCTTTCTGCATCATTCAATATTTTATCCATACAATCCTTCAATACTGCAAGTCGAAACTTGAATTTTTTTCTTCAGTTCCCTCAGCTTGAGAAATGCTGAGTATGTTCTTTCCTTTTGGTTTTCAGACCCCAGGTCTTTGCACATTTCATCATAATATTTGACTTTGCTTTCCCGAACTGACCTTAGAACTTTTTTGTTTGGCTCGTGTACTTCCTCACTTCTTCCATTTGCTTTAGCATCTCTACACTGAAGAGCAAGTTTCAGAATCTCTTCTGACAATCATTTTGATCTTTTTCTTCTTTCTTGTCTTCTTAATGACCTTTTGCTTTCTTCCAGTATGCTGTTCTTGATGTCATCCCACAACTTTTCTGGTCTTTGGTCTTTAGTGTTTAATGCATCAAATCCATTCTTCAGATGATCTCTAAATTCAGATGGGATATATATTCAAGGTCATATTTTGGCTCTTGTGGACTTGTTTCAATTTTCTTCAGCTTCAGCCCAAACTTGCATATGAGCATCTAATGGTCTGTTCCACAATCTGCCTCTGGCCTTGTTTTGGCTGATGATACAGCAGAGCTTTTCTACCTTCTCTTTCCACAGATGTTGTCATTTTGATTTCTATGTATTCCATCTGGTGATGTCCATGTATATAATCATATTTTATGTTGTTTTAAAAGGCATTTGCAATGAAGAAGTCATTGGTCTTGCAAAATTCTGTCATGCGATCTCCAGCATTGTTTCTGTCACCAAGGCCATATTTTCCAACCACTGATCCTTCCTCTTTGCTCCCAACCTTTGCATTTCAATCACCAGTAATTATCAGTATCCCTCGATTGCATATTTGATTAATTTCAGACTGAAGAATTTGCAATTTCCAATTGTATCATCACTGGCTTTAGTGGTTGGTTCATAAATTTGAATAATGGTAGTATTAACTAGTCTTCCTTATAGGTGTATAGATACTATCCTATCACAGACAGCAATGTACTTCAAGAAAGAGCTTGATATGTTCTTTTTGATGATGAATATGATGCCATTCCTCCTCAATTTGTCATTATTGGCATAGTAAACCATGTGATTGTCTGATTCAAAACGGCTCATACCAGTTCATTAAGCTCACTAATGCCTATGATATCAATTTTTATGCGTTCCATTTCAACTTTAAATACCCACAGCATTCCTTCCAGAATCACAGCAACACACAATCCACCACAGTATGACAGACTGACAAACATGTGGTCGTTCTGACTCATAGTGACCCTGTATAGGGTTTTCAAAGAGCCACTGATGAGTTTGAACCACTAACCTTGTGGTTTCAATCAACCTTGCCACCCATGAAGAACAGTAGGGACTACCCTGAGCAACTGGGAAACTTATCAATGACACCTTTTTTCTGTTTTTTAATGAAATTTGGATAGAATACTCACTTTTATCCAACTTTTATAAAAGTTTCCATAATCCTTGCTTTCATGCAAAATTCTTCTTGAAATTTTTACTGTATTATACCCACTTTTAATCAGCTTCTTATAAAACAGTGACCCTAATCCTTGCTTTTATATAAAATTCTTCTTGAATTTTTACTGTATTATAAGATATTTCTAGAGACTTTCTTGGGTACTTCAAATATATTCCATGAAGTATTTTTCACTGTGGGTTTCAAACATCATCCTGAGTTCTTGAAAAGGGGCTCTGGGTTATTTTTTGTTTGTAAAATGCTTCATAAAAACTGCAACATATGCCAGCGTGAAAACAACAACAACAGCATTATTCTTTCTTAACATGATTTTCCTATATGAATATGGCTATGCTTAGGGATTCTCTAATTATAAACAACATTCATAGGCATAATTTATGAACTTTTCCCAGTTAAAAAAATTTTTTTTTAAAGTTTACCATTTAATTAAGGCAAGTGCGCACTGGCAAATTTACTGAGGTCGATGGACTGATGCTATATTTTTAGACTGGAAACATCTGCTCCAAGTAATGGTTTGCATATCAAATAGAAAAAAAAGGCACTGCACTAATTTTGAGACATTGAGATAAATATATATGTGTATGGAGCTCT
>NW_006408789.1:1625813-1634984 GCF_000296735.1 Chrysochloris asiatica | reverse complement strand
AAATCCTATTCTAGTAAATGCTATTTTCTACTATGGAATCCTTGAGTCATGCACACAATTAACACGCACACTGCTGCCTGAAAGCCTGATGATTCCATTTCCCCCAGAGGTACCTTGCAAGACAGACCTGATTATCTATTTCCAAATAATCAGCCATTGAAAAACCTATAGATCACAGTTCCCTTCTAACACATGGGGAGTTGTCATAAATCAGAATCAAAATGACAGGAACGGGTTGGTCCCTTCTCTACTCCAGTCCAGGGGAGAAAGAAATTGTTACATGAGGATATAATAAAGGTAAGAAAGCATAAGGGTTTTCCATGGAAAATTCATAAGTATGTGTCACAGAAGGAAAAAGCTTAATTGAATGTAACATTCAACAAAACTACAAAAGAATTTTTTTTCCATGTGTCTACAGCTTCTGTGTGCTTCCTTCACTGTTTCTATCCACCAATCTAAACTAGTGAAATCCAGTCTCTGAAAATACTCAGACATATCATAGATAAACATACAGATGCAATAAAATGTCTTGGCAATGAACTCATTTTTTTTTTTTTTTAACCTCAGTCTTTTAGGATGTTCTAAATAAGTATAAGAAGCCAGTAACTCAGGTATTTACTCAGTGAATTTGGACTGTGGGTACTGACCAAATTTTCTGACATTCTCCCTTCCACCACCCCCTACTCTTTGCAGGCCATGTTTTCCATCCACTCTGACTTTCTGGTTCTGTATTATCTGTTTTTGGCCGTCTCCACTGTCCTGTTGAGATAATTGCTCAACTCTCCACTTGGCTTCTTTCTGGATAAACTTGACTTAATAGAATAGAGAAAGAAAGAGCCAGCATATTCCTTTGATCTCTTAGAACTCAGGATTCCATTATATAATCTACCATAAATCCTAGCAGCAAAGATTGACATCAACTTCCAAAATAGCCATCCTATGGCACTTTTATTTGATTTATTATGGATTCTGATATTTCCTAATTAATCTGAGCTCAATACTTCAGCTTGTCAGTGATAAGACATTTTTCTTCATTGCCTTCTCAATATTTCTAAGGGTTGCCTTGATTAATTTCTCTCTTCTGCAAGCTAAGCTTCCGATGCCAAATGTTCTAACTGGCTGTCTGCCTCTAAGGTTTAAGCTCACAGATGTTTCCTCGTGACCACAGCAAATACCACTCTTCCAAAAATAAGTTTGATAAATAAAATTGGCCATAAATTTAAGAGTGAAGAGCTGGATCAGGAAACCAAACACAAGCCATGTTAGCTCTATGTTTGTAAATCTACAAACTGATCTAGTGTACTTGACTCTCAAATATCAATGACGATGGATTCTAGGAATCCCATCAGAAAATTAAAGTATTAAATAACTCCCAAATCTTCTCTAGTTTAATGATATGAAACTCTTTTCCTACTGAACATATTACCATGGTGGCTAACAAGTAGAAAATTGGGACACTTAGATTTCACTTCCATTCCAAGTGCTGAGGGAGGAGTAAAATGGATAGAATCCAGATGCTAAGAAGAAAGTGAAGCTAGGGCCTTGCATAGCCCGAATATGAATAATTTGTGCACTGTTCTGAGTGATTAATAACCTATATTAATATTGCTTATGGAATATAAAAGAAACCCAGATGGCACCAAGGTTAAAGTGCTTGGCTACTAACCTAAAGGTCAGTGGTTTGAATCCACCAGCTGCTCTGTGGAAGAAAAATGTGTCAGTCAACTTTCATACAGATTCCAGGCTTGGAGACCATAGGGGGCAGCTTCCCTCTGTCCTAAAGGACCACTGAGCAGCAGTGGGTTTCTGCCACATGAATACCGTTGTAAAAAGGAAGCCTCTGCTTTCTGCTTTTCTCTTTCTTAGAAAAATATTTCTCTACGTCTCTTCCCTCACCACCTAAATTGGGAGCATCTTGTTTGCCTGATTGGTGAAGCTTCAATGGTTCAGAAAGACAGCCCATCACACCAGCATGGACAACGTTCCTCATGCTGAGCATTATGATGTCACCTCTCACTGGAGTTCTTGGATCAAATACAGAGCCCAGGCATGGTCCTCCAAGGAAGTTACCTGCAATTTATTGTTACTGGAATGAAATTCTTTGGTGTGCTTGGCCTTCCCTCCCTGCTCCCACTCCCCGATATGTCCTTGCCTTTTATTATCTCCTTTGTTCTCAGCATGCTAGGCAGCTACAAGGAATACCACACTTTCCTTTCCTACTCAAGTGATGACTCCTCTTCCTTTTATCCCCAGCGCAGATGCCTATGGGTTTCATTGTGCTGATGGTTTCAGTATCTCAAAACTCACTGTTCTAAATGAAGGGTGCTAAAAAATAAGAACTGTAGAACCCACCCCACCCCAACCCACCCCCAAAAAAGAAAAGAAAAACAGAGGGGGATGGAAGCAAATGATGATGCAGGGAGGAGATTGCAATCATTGCAATGAAACGATGTTGTAAAGCTGATGTTCTCCCAGGTAAACTATCACTCAGTTCACAATTAAAAAAATAATAATAATAATTATATATATATATATATCTTTAAAGAAAAAAGATCTGTAGAACCATAAAACTGTATGGTCACAAGGGACCATGGAGCTCCCCTAGTCAAATGCCTGCACGGATTGGTGAGGAAAATGAGACCCCAAGAGTCAAAGATTTCTTCTGCACCTAATATCAAATACCTATTTAATAGCCAGGGTTTTGGGTAGTATAGACAATTTGTTCTCAAATCTACCCAGTGGTATTATCAGTTTGTCATCAACTATCAGGTGGTTGCTATGATTCTGAAAACTATGGTGTTTCAAAGACCAGCAGGGTCACCAGGATGAATAGCTTTCAGCAGAGCTGCTAGCCTAAGACAGGCAAGAAAAAAGATCTGGCCATCTACTTCTGAAAATTAGCTATTGAAAACCCAAGAGATCATAACAGATTATTGTGTGATACAGCAGACAATGAGCTTAAACACGCTGAGGATTATTATACAGGTGGCCTCAGGTCAGGCAATGTTTCATTTGAGTCAACTCAGCAACTAACAAGATTTAATAACCATAAACAAATGATAATAATCTTAATTTAGTCTCATAGAAATACCACCTATTTTTATTTTTATTTTTTATCTTTATTTTATTTAATAGGAGAATCTAATCTTGTCTAAATAAAATAATTGGATCATAAAAATATTCCAAGCTAATAGCACTTTGTGTGTTTCCTTGTGAAGTCCTATCACTTAATTTTGATTGAATCTCTAGTAGAAACTTTTGGAATACAAATCTCCAAATTGTTACCCAAGTTGCCCAGCCTCTCAGTGGCAAAGTAATATCCACTTCTTTCCCCACTCATCATTTTTGGAACACAATCTTCTCTACAACCATAAACAATCAAAATTTTAGTGATCAAGTGCTGAAAGATTTTATTAACTTTATTATACCTTTTATGAACGCTACCAATAGCCTTCAAATTGATGTGCTGCGTATTCTTCATCTGAAAACCTCAATGTTCACAGGGTTTCCTAAGGTTACGTTTTTCTTTCATTACAACCCTATTCCAAAATCTTTAATATCCATTTTATAAAGTCTAAATTCTTAGTATGACATTCAAGCCACCATTCCTAAATTAACTCCTACACACCTGTTTGCCCCTTCTGACCGATCTTCTTGTCAGGCTGGCTAACAGTCCCCCGTGCACTGGCTTACACTCTTTCCATTGCTTCCCTCTTCCTGATACTAAGTCCATTTTGACTCTTAGCAACTTCATACAACAAAGTAGAACTGCCCCCATGAGGTTCTCTAGGTTCTTCAGCAATCCTATGTAGGGTGGCTATGATTCTGAATTGATTTGGTGGCTCTTAACAACAACAACTTTTGCCATGACAGATCACCAGGTCATGCTCCCTCAGAGCAGCTGTGTGGGTTCCAATTGTTGGCATTTTGGTTAGCAGTCAAGTCCTTAACCCTGTGCACCACCAGGGGGCCTTGTGTAAGTAAGAGTTGTCCATTCCTTAAGGTTCTGTTAAATGTTATTCCTACATGAAATCATCCTTACTCAGTACCCTGCCAATCTTAATAACTGTTCCATATGGGCCCTGGTGTAGCGCTATAAGATAAGCACTGGACTGCTAACCATGAGGTCGGTAGTTCAAACCCACTAGCTGCTCTTGGAAACCCTATACAGGGTTGTTATGAGTCAGGACCGACTGGGCAACACACAACATGTGCGTCTACAACAGAGAAGTCATCACTCTCAAAGCATCCACGACCTTCTATTAGACTCTATTAAATGATCTTGCATTATGTCCTCAGTAGCTAGATTGTGGTTGTGGTTCTCATGAAACAGTCATGCATCACATTGTGTGCATTATTGACCAGATCTGAGAGGAAGTCTTGTGACCAGGAACCTGTCAGGGTCGAAAGCAGCAATTATGGACCAAACACCCAGTGTATCCACAACCTTTTCCAAGCAGAGCCCTATCTTTACATGCTAGACCCATTTAGTCTGACTGGGAGGGAGCACAGACCCTATGACAGTCCTCAGTATCTCAACACAGGGCTCTTGTAAAGATCATGTTGTTGTTAAGTTGTTGTTAAGTGCCGTCGAGTCGGTTCCGACCCATAGTGACCCTGTACAGGGTTTCCGAGGGTGTAAATCCTTACGGGAGTAGAAAGCCTCATCTTTCTCCCGCGGAGCGGCTGGTAGTTTCGAACCGCTGACCTTAAGGTTCACAGCCCGATTCGTAACCACTACGCTACCAGAGCTCCTTGTAAAGATCATACATCCCTTAAATCAAATCAGGGGCCAGTTAACCACGTTGGCTAACTTGAATTATACTGGATTCTGAGTAACTAACATCTGAGTAACAAGAGGGATTGCTCAAAATTCCATATGGGAGAATAAAAGGAAATTTATGTCTGTATTTGTCACACTGTCTCAAAGCAAAACATTGGAATGAATTCTTATTCATGATCTGATATTCTTTATTAAGTAAGCAACTTTCTTGATATGAGGATTCCTTGGGTGGTACAAATGGCTAGGCACTTGACTGCTAACCAAAAGGTTAGTGGTTCAAATATAACCAGCGGTGCCTTAGAAGAAAGTCAGTGAGCTGCTTCAGAAGGATCACAACTGTTGTAAACTCTACGGAACATAGTTCTATTCTAACATACATGGGGTTGTCATGAATCAAAGATGATTCAATAGAAATTAATTCTGGTTTTCTTGATGTGATTTTAAGAAAATGAATTCTGACCAAAGATTCACTGTAGTAAACACAAATAAGTGTGTGGGAAACTTGAAATTTATTGGTTGCCTGTATTGAAGCACTGAAAAGAAACACCCCAATTAGGAGCATGAAGGAGGGTCTTCAGATGGAAGATTCTGGGGCAGACAGTAAAGCTTGAAGGCTTCTACTGAAGCAAAGGGAGCTCCGTTTAGGGAGCTCAGGGGCAGACCCTTTGATAAAAGAGTAATTTAATGAGACGAGAATACAAAGAAATGTCAGGGAGCCAGTGACACTCTGCTGTCCCATACAAGCCAGGAACCCTAATCACATAAACTCAGCAAATCCACTAACACATCTAAATGTCCCCAGTACTGTCATTTTGTTTTGACCTGTCTCTTCACCCTTGAGATTGGCAGAAATGTCAAAATGCCTATGAAGGAGCTGGAAGACTGTGTCCCATTTATATCCAATTTTTTAGGGAGAAACCCCCAAAGAATTGAGTGGTGGTAGCAGCATTAAGTAAGAGCTTGGAACCTGCTGAAGGCTGTGCTTAAAAGAAGCAACTTAAGCTGATAAGATCTTCAGGGTGTCTTACTATAGAAAGGTTACAGCAGCTCCTGGTCACTTATCTTCTCAAAGCAGTCAGAGAGCATAACTGAAAAGGACAGTCATTCCCCGAGGGAGATGAAGACCCAAAGGAACAGGTCAGCTCTCACTGAGGTTCTCCACCACCTCCCACCCATCCTGCATGCCACACTAAGACTCAGCTGTGCCACATGCCTAGGATGCTGGGACTCCACCCACACCTCCGTCACTGCACAGAGCTCATTTATTTAGAGCCAGAAACTAATTCTCCTCTTGGGCCCATTTCAAAGCACTGCACCAGAACCTACGCTCTTCCACTTGATGGCAAGAGCACTGGGCAGCTAACCATAAGATTGGCAGTTCAAACTCACCGGCCCCTCTGGGAAACTCTACACAGAGTTACTAGAAGTCGCAACAAGGTCGATATGAAGGAGCCCTGGAAGTGCTGTGTGTTAGGTGTTGGGTTAGTAATGGTTCAAACCCACCAGTCACTCTGAAAGACAACCCATAAAGCTTTACAGTCTTACTCCCATCAACCTGGAGATGAGAGAGAGAAGAGAAAGGGCTGGTTGTCCAAAGTGTGGTGATACCTGGGAACTCTTGAGCCCATGGACAAGGACCTAGCCAAGGAGGGCTAGAGCTGAGAGTGAAGCCTCCAGCTGATATGAAGTGAGGGGAGATACACAAGAATGCCCAATCTTGTAAATAATACCCATTTGACCTAGCTTCAATGGCTTGGTGATCAGATCTTGACTAGAGGAAGGTAGAAATTTTTTGATAAAGGAAAGTGTGAATTGCTACAATTTGATGAACTTGACCTATACTTATGGATGTAGTAACTCAAAATACCAACTGAGAAGGAAGGAGTCTTCACATCAAGTATCAACCCTATCCCCTCTGTATACAGGGTTGATAGGGATGGGCAACTTAGACACTGGCTACCTAAAATGGGGGGCTATAAAGGCACAAAGTGACTAGCTTACAAGTTTTCAAGAGGGAATTTAGTTTCAGAGTGTGTGGTGGGGAGGTAGAATCCCCACTGAATAGTTTCCATCTTGTCTAAGATGGGTCTGGTAAAAGGAGACGGGGATAAGATTCTTATGATTCAATAGTGAGTAATTGATAGCGTGAATAATTGCAATTGTCACAACTGTAAAGGTAGAAATTTTGTACAAAAAGGAGGGAGTAGCTAATCTTACAGTCCAGGAACAGAGGACCCTAGGACCATCAAGGGAGAAGAGCACAAGCAGAATGTGGGACCCTATCCAGAGAAGTAGCGACAGCAGCGATGGAGGCAGATATGAGGACATGGAGAGAGGGAGCAGCTGAAGACTCTAGACTCATGGAAAGAGAAAGGCTGTGTGTTGGCGGCCAGGAGATAGACATACAGAATGTGCCCTTTAGTTGGTTGTTTAAATGATTATACATTCCTGAGTGGTTTTGTGTACATCGTCCCCCACTCCTTACGGGACCCCAAAAGAACACAAAACCCAGAGGGAATAGAAGCAAATACTGTTGAATGATGATGCACAGAGGGGATTGCAATCATTGCAATGAAACGATGATTGTAAAACTGATGTAAACTATCGGTTCTCCCATGTAAACTATCACTCAATTCGCAACAAAAACTTAAATTATAAAAAAAGATTTACAGTCCTGGTAACCCTACACAGGGTTGCTATGAGTTGGAATTGACTCAATGGCAGTTGGTCAAGGTGGCTATGAGTCAGAATCTACTGAACAGCAGTGGGACTTAATCATTTATGCACCCTACATAACAATGAGTTGCATTCTATAAAACTGAACTCTTCACAAATCCTTTCAACCACATTATTTCTTTGAATCCTCATTGTTGTTGTTGTTAAGTGCCTTTGAGTCAGTTCCAACCCATAGTGACCCTGTATAGGGTTTACAAAAAGCAGCTGAAGAGCTTGAACCCTTGTGGCTCAAACCAACTTTGCAGTCCAGTGCATGAACCCACAGCACCACACCAGGACTCCTTAGTATCCACATTCCTCATTAGTATCCATAAAAGAGCTCTGCTAACACTGTGGGTTTGGCAACGGACTGCTAACCACAAGACTCAACTCTACCAGGCAGGCACTTGAAAGGAAAATGCTGAGACTGCCCGCTCCCATAGAGATTTGTTGTTGTTGTTGTTGTTAAGTGCCGTCGAGTCGGTTCCGACCCATAGCGACCCTGTACAGGGTTTCCGAGGGTGTAAATCTTTACGGGAGTAGAAAGCCCCATCTTTCTCCCTCGGAGCGGCTGGTAGTTTCGAACCGCTGACCTTAAGGTTCGCAGCCCGATTCGTAACCACTACGCTACCCTCCCAGAAACCCTAAAAAAAGTCAAAATCGACTTGATGGCAGAGGGTTTGGTTTTGGGTTCAGTACTCACAAAACTTCAGTATGTTCCCATGAAGACATGAGGCTTAGAGAGGGTACACATCATCTCATGGAAATATAATCATTGGATGCTCAGCTTGCTTATCTAAGACCAAGATATTATTTATCAAAAACTTAGAAACTAAGACGTACAAAAGTAATAGTAGCTAAAAGCATGGGCTTTGGGATTACATAAACTTCCAGTCTCATAATGTTATATGGCATCTGACATTTCACCTAACTTCACAAAGTCTTAGTTTCCTAATCTGTAAAGGGGGAATAGTAACATTTTCCCAATGAGGTTGCTGTGAGGATTAATTGTGATAATACCTATATGCCACATTGGACAAAGTAAGAGTTCCCTAAATATCAACTGCTAATATTGTGA
Source organism: Chrysochloris asiatica (assembly GCF_000296735.1). Lineage (NCBI taxonomy): Eukaryota > Metazoa > Chordata > Mammalia > Afrosoricida > Chrysochloridae > Chrysochloris > Chrysochloris asiatica. Next base: position 1,626,408 of record NW_006408789.1, on the reverse strand, counting down.
ATAACAGTGAATAGGACAACCATAAAAGAATTGATGTATTTGAGTTATGGTGTTGGAGGATAATAATAAAATTACCATGGACAATCAAATCTGTGTTGGAAGTACAACCAGAATGTTCCTTGGAAGCCAGGATGGTGATACTTTGTCTCTCATACTTCGGACATACTGTCAGGAGGGACCAGTCCCTGGAGAAGGATATCATGCTAGGTAATGTGGAAGGTCAACAAAAAAGAGGAAGACCCCAATGAAATGGACTGGCACAGTGGCAGCAGCAATGGGCTCAAGCTTCACAAGATTATGAGGATGGCGCAGGACTATTTCAGTCTGTTGTGCATCAGGTCACCATGAGTTGAAATCTACTTGATGGCACTGAACAAGAACAACAATCATATAGGCAATGAATATATGGGAATGGGGGGGGGTTTAAAAGTTTGTGGGAAAATGGAACTAAAAGATAATAAGCAAAACAAAAATCCTCACCACTGGACCAATAATCAATGGAGAAAAGATTGAAGTTGTCAAGGACTTCATTCTTCTTGGATCAGCTATCAACACTCAAGGAAGCAGCAGTCAAGAAATCAAATGACTTATTACA
>NW_006408789.1:1622469-1623832 GCF_000296735.1 Chrysochloris asiatica | reverse complement strand
TTTACTAGAGCATAAAGCTTTATCTTTCTCCCACAGAACAGCTGGTAGTCTTGAAATGCTGACCTAGAGGTTAATAGCCTGACTTGTAATCACTATGCTACCAGAGCTCCTTACAATGAAGTATAACACAATGTGGTTGAAACAAACACAAGGCAAAATCAATTTCATAAATATTATCCAGAAAGAAGTGGCATGCCCTCCCTTCCGCTTGATAACCTCATACACAGTGAAAAATAAAGACTGATATGTCTTCAAAATCATGCTTCCACAAAAACTTTCTTTCAAAGAGGGTAAGGTCATCATCCATACCATAGCTCATCTATCAGTTGGTCATATTGTGGACTTGGGTGTTGCTAAGATGCTGGAAGCTATACCACTGATATTTTAAATACCAACGTCACTCTAGTGGTTGTGACTTACCCTACAGCACCACATCAAGACTCTGAATGGTAAGCCACTGAAAACCTCATGAATCACAACAGAACATTGTCACATATAGTGCCAGAAAATTAGTGCCTCAGATTGGAAGGTACTCAAAATACAACTGGGAGACAGCTGCTTCCTCCAAGTACAGTTGAACAGAGCAAAGCTTTCAAGACCTTTATTTGCTGATATGGTGATGTTATTTGCTGGTGTAGTACTGAAAACATCCATTAATAATTGGAACATGAAACGTATGAAGCATGAATCTAGAAAAACTGGAATTGATCAATGGAAAAAGGAAGTGGTCAAAGACGGAATACATAAAGGTCAAAATCCGAGGTAACTAATGACGTATGCACAACTTTGGAAAAACAGGGCTCTGGGATACAGGGGTTGAGACATGGTTGGAATGGGCAAAAGGGGGGAAATAATGTTAAGATGCTTGGCTGTCTTTTGAATCTTGGTTTCCCTGGCATACCATTATAAAATAGACACTGGAAGGGGAGAGAAAGGAATAGCCAGAAATATCACTCTAGAAAGCTTGTAAGTCCATCTTCTGCCTAAAACTGATTGTTGTCAAGTGCCGTCGAGTCGATTCCAACCCATAGTGACCCTGTATAGGGTTTCCAAGGAGCAGCTGGTGAATCTAAATTGCCAACCTTGCAGTTCAAACGGCTTTACAGTCTGGTGCATTAACCCACGTTGCCACACCAGGACTCCCTAAAATGGGACTACAATGTGCCCAGTAAAGGACGCTTCCTGTGGAATCTCTGCATTACATAAGACCATAGGTGGAATCCTGAACCTCACCCAGAATCTTCTGAGGTGGGAAGTTTCTATTCAAAAGAACAAATAGACCAACCTGGAGCGACTAGAAGAACAGAAGATACTTCTTGAAAGAAAGACTGACAGGAAAACTACAAAACAATAAAGGCAGACC
>NW_006408789.1:1614992-1622369 GCF_000296735.1 Chrysochloris asiatica | reverse complement strand
TGGGCTGCCAAAAGAACCAATGGATCCGTTTTAGAAGAAGTGCAGCCAGAGTACTCCTTGTAGGCCAAGATGGCCAAACTTCGTCTCTCATACTTTGGACATATTGTCAGGAGGGACCAGTCACTAGAGAAAGATATCATGTTTGTTAAGGTGGGGAGGGTCAGAGAAAAAGAGGAAGACTCTCAACGAGATGGATTGGCCAGGTGGCGGCTTCGATGGACTCAAGCGTGGCAACAGTAATGAGGTTGGCCCAGGATCGGGCAGTGTTTCGGACTGCTGTGCATAGGGTCACTATGAGTCGGTACTGACTCAATGGCATCTAACAACAAAAACAACAAGGCAATGTCCATGAACCTTTTGAAGCTCCCTTGAATGTAACAACCAGTGAAAAGAGACTATCTAAGGTCTTTGGTTTCACATTGAATTAAAAAGTGAACACACGTCTCTGTGCCTGAATTCAGGCATGACCTAAGAGAGAAGCAAAATGATTTTTGGGTGTAAAAATGAAGGTGCCAGCATCATTAACATGTTTTTTAAACACTCTTCCAACAAGTGTGTAGCAACCTCAGCTCAACACAAAGGAGTCTAGCTGTCCTAACAGGCATCAATGAGATGTTGGAAGTGTCTGCACTTTCTCTTCCAACACTTTATGCCCATTTTTGAATTGACATTGGTTGAAATGTCAATTCAAAGCTTTGGAAAGAGCTGGCTAGATTTCCTACCCATTATTTGTTTGTTTGTTTGTTTGTTCACAGTGCTGATCATGTGCTCCATTCATTCAGTCAGCCAGCTGGGATTAAGTACCAGGCACTGTATTCGGGCTGGGATAAAAATAGTTTCCTCAGAATGGGTATTTCAACACTTGAAGGTGGTTTTGAGAGTGGTTTAATGAGTGACTTAGTCTCATTTACTCCAGACAATTCTACCCGGTAGCTACTCTTATTATCCTTACTTTGCAGATGAGGAATTTGCCCTGAATCAGATAACCAGAGAGTGGTGAGGCATTATGGTTAAGACTCTATTTATTCTCTTGCATTCCAAGACTGTAGTTGTCTCCTGTGAATCTGAACGGACCTATTTCATGGCTAACTCGACATCAAGTAGCCGTTCATTATGGAAGGTCTGAGAAGCACAAGCTTTCTACCAAAAGAAAATATGCAGAGTTATTTGAAATAGAAGATGGTGATATTACTCTTGCTTCAACTTTTAGACATATGACTTTTATCCCTTTCTATGACTGTCATGAGCAATAAAATACAACAAATATCTCCAGCTACCTAAGAAAAGCTATCTTGATAATAAATTACTCTTGTATTTGTAGTCAAAATGCAGATTTTTTCCCCCTTACATGTCATGCCTCTAGTACTGACGTTATCTGTTTCTCGTTTCTTTGAAGACCTATCAGCTTCCGAGGTATTCGAGCCCATGCGTTTCAGGCCTAGAGAACCATCTTCAAAGCACAGCAGCAAAATCTGAGTAAGCATTGGAGTTGGAGAAATAGGAAGACAGTGCATAGAGTAGAAGATCTTGCAAGTTCTTAACCAACTGCATGTCTTTCATTTTCTCTGTAAATTTTGTGATTCTGTTCATCTGCGTCTCCTTCTTACTCACATGTTCACTCTCAACATTAAAATATAAAGACATATCTAGATCAAGTTCAAATCCAGAGAAGTGGCCCAGCCACTGCGTGCTTGGAGTTGCTCTTCCAGTCCGTTAGGTCTGGCCCATAAAGTCGTTAAAAATCTGGCACCTTCGAATAGAATTCAATGCCATGATCCTAAGTTCTGATAAAGCGTAACCCTTACATTCAAAGTGAAGACGTTTTTAAATGCTGATTTCCACAGGCATGCCTAGAACAAAATCGGATTACTTCCCGACAAAGCCTGGAGTTTAGAACTCCACAACACTTCCTGAAATGTGCAGTATCCCTCCAACCAAAATGAAAGTACACCGTCCTAGCTATGGGTTGAGTGCCTGATCATGGCTCAGCAAGCCCGGCTCTAAAGTGCTCTGTGGAGTATGCGCTCCATCCTCCTGCCAAATCATTTGTCACATCTGAGAAGCCAAGGCTGCAGGGCCCGAAAGGACTGGCCTCCCACCTTAGGGTGCGTTAGTGACAGAGTGTCTCCCGGTAAAGCAAGATTGCATAGTTTTTCAGAAAACTTTATTGCCTTCAGGAAGCAAAGAATGGCTTATTCAGCCTGCTGGGTTCAAATTGGCCTGAGTTATAGCACCAGAGCTTATGAAAACAAGCAGTATGCTGTGACCAGACGCGCTCAAGAACTTGCAGCTCCCTTCACCCTTACAGAACCTCCGAGCTAGAGCTGAACTTAATAAATCTTCTTTATGTGGCGCGGGCGGGCAGCCTGTCAGCGCTGCTCTCTGACTCAGCTGAATATTACTCCAAAAAGTGGATTCTCACTGTACCAAGCTCAGATTGAACATTTTGCCACCATAGTAACACTGGCTAATGACTTTGCAAAAATATCCCTGGATTGATGAGAAAAATGAACATCTTTTCATGTGTGAGCTAAAGTCTAAAGTTATATCATGCTTGTAAATCGTAGCACGCATCACAAAAAAAAAAAGAAAGAAAGAAATGGAGAAGAAAGCTTAGTACCTACTTGAGGAGAAGAACGTCACTCAGAGACTGTCCTCTGATGCTAGACAAAAGGCAGGAGAAAGGAGTGTCACCCTTTCAAAACTGTGGAGTAGTCTGAGCGTGGAGTCTGTATTTTCCGTTTTGGCAAGAGCCGATCTGAGACTGTACAGAGACTGTTGTGACCACAAAATTAGGAAACAGAGCGACTCAAAAATAAACAAGTAGCACCACCATTTGACTAGGATTGGAAAATCGCCTCTGAAAAGAGGAGGGGTAGGCAGTCTTCTCCAAGTCAGGCCAGATTCCAACGTTCTTCGCTCCTCAGTAAATGCTGATGTCTAACAAGGAAGAAGCCAGGTGTGTTCATCTGCCTCCACCCTACCCCCAACCCAACATACACAAAAAATGTTTTTCTGTATTCCAGAGGTTTTCTCTTTGCCTATTATACCTCTGGAATACTAGATGGGCATGTGCAACTGAAAAGAGAATACATAAAATGTTTATTCAGCACATCAATCCAAATCTAGTTGCAGGGGCAAGCTGGGTGGGAAAGCAACTTCCACAATTGTGTGTGTGTGTGTGTGTGTGTGTCACACTCTCATCCAGTCACTGCCTCCCAGCCCAGCCAGTCTTCACTTTTTGTCACTGATTAATTCAGTTCTTGACTTGAATCGCCTGCACAGGTTACCTTCTGCCTGGCACTGAAGCCCCTCCCTCTGTTATATGATCTTATGTCCCAAACTATCTAGCATTTCCTGCAACAGATGAAGAGAGTGCTTGCGCTCTCTCTCTCTCTCTCTTTCTATGTCCACTGAGATAAACATTCCTAAGTAGAAAATGAGCTTGAGCTCGAAAAAAATTCAGATTGAAATTTTTAAAGCCATATTAGGGTTTTGATAGATCCTAGAGTCTGCTGTAATTTAGGTAGCATGTAGTTTAACCTTATGATTAGCAGCCCAGTGTTTATCCTACAGCAACACCAGGGCTGCCATAGTACTATTAGAAACTACCCTATGCAATGCATTCCACACACATCCACGCAGAAGCATACAAATAAATTCATTCCGTAAATAAAACTTGCCCTAGTGAACTGGGACTCGATGTACCCTCTCAAAACAATCTGAATTAAGTGTCCTGTAGGAGTCCTGGTGGCACAGTAGGATACACACTGGACTGCTAACCAAAAGATCAGCAGTTCAAACCCACCAGCCACTCCTTGGGAAAAAAGACAATCTCAGAAACCCTATACAGGGTCACTGTGAGTCATAATTTATTCTGTGACAGCATGTTTGGGGTTAAGGAACTGTCTCCAAGCAATCTTCACTGTATTTACAAGACAGCCACAGAATTACCTGTATTTAGAAATTTTTCTGTGATCCATTTCCCCAGAACGAAGTGCAGGAGATCTGTTAGCTAACACCGAGGGGGCTTCAAACAATTCCTTTAAAAATTCCTTTATCCTCTTAAATCCATTGTCATGAACTTTCTGAAGCCCTTTCAATGTAAAATATTTCATTTTGATTTACAAAAAATGTAAAATTTCGATAGTAATGCATTCACAAAAAGAATAGTCACATGACTAATACATTTCATTGTTGCTGCTGTTGCTACTACTGTTAGGAGCCCTCAAGTCAATTCCAACTCATAGCAACCCTATATAGGGTTTCCAAGGAGCAGCTGAAAGTTTAAACTGCCAATCCTGTGGTTCACAGTCCCATGCTGATCCTATAGTGCCACACCAGGAGTCCATGTTTCCATATGTTGCTGTTGTTGTTGTTAGGTGCCATCCAGTTGGCACCAACTTATAGCTACCCTATGCACAAAAGAATGAAACACTGTCCGGTCCTGGGCCAACCTCACAATTGTTGCCACACTTGAGCCCACGGATACTGCCACTTTTCCAGTCTATCTTGCTGAGAGTCTTCCTCTTTTTTTCTGACCCTCCACCTTAGCAGCGACTGGTACCTCCTGACAACATGTCCAAAGTATGAGAGACAAAGTTTGGTCATTCTGGCCTCCAAGGAGCACTCTGGCTGCACTTCCAACACAGATCTATAAGGTTACTGAAAATACCATGGCTTAGTTCAGGCGCACCTTAGTCTTCAAAGTGGCATCTTTGGTCTAGAACACTTTAAAGAGGTCTTGTGCAACAGATTTGTCTAATACACTACATCATCTGTTCTTAACTGATGCTTCCATGAATATTGATGATGGATCCAAGTAAAATCAAGTCTTTGACAACTTCAATCTTTTCCCCATTTATATGGATGTTATTTATTGATCCAGTGGGAAGGATTTTTGTTTTCTTTACACTGAGGTACAACCCATATCAAACTCTTCAAAAGATCTTCATCAGTAAGTATTTTAAGTCTTCTTTCAGCAAGCAAAGTTTTATCATTTGCATATTGCAGGTTGTTAATGAGTTTCTCCCGTCCTGATATATGTTCTTCTTCATGTAATCCAGCTTCTCGGATTATTTGCTTAGCATACAAATTGATTAAGTATGGTGAAAGAATACACCTTTCCTGATTTCAAACCATTCAGTGTTCCCTTGCTCTGTTTGTACAGGTTCCCCGTAAGAACAATTAAGTGTTCCGGAATACTCATTCTCCACAATGCTGTCCATAGTTTGTCATGATCCACACAATTAAAAGCCTTTGTGTAGTCAATAAAGCACAGGTAAGCATCTTTCTGATATTCTCTACTTCCAGCCAAGATCCATCTGACATCAGCAATGATATCCCTTGTTACACTTCCGTCTGAGTCCAGCTTGAGCCTCTGGCAGTTCCTTGTCAATGTAGTATTGCACACATTTTTTAATTATCTTTTGCAAAACCTAACTTGCATGTAGTATTAATGGTGTTGTCTGATAATTTATGAATTCCATTGGGTCACCTGTCTTTGGAATAGGCACAAATATGACCTCTTCCATTCAATTGCTAAGGTAGCTGTCTTCCAAATTTCATGGCATAGAGGAGCAAGTACCTCCAGTGCTGCATCAGTTTGTTGAGAGATCTCAATTTGCATTCCATCAATTCCTAGGACCTTGTTCTTTGCCAATGCCTTCAGTGCACCTTGGACTTATTCCTTCAGTACGATTGACTCTTGATCATATGCTACCTCTTGAAATGGCTGAACATCAACCATTTCATTTTGGTACAGTGACTCAATGTACCTTCCTTCCATCATTCAATATGTTGCCCATAGAATCCTTTAGTATTGAATTTGAGGCATGAATTTTTTCTTCAGTTCCCTTGGCATGAGAAATGTTGAGCATGTTCTTCCCTTTCAGGTTTCTAACTCCAGATTTTTACACATGTAGTTATATTTGACATTGTCTTCTCCAGCTATCCTTTGAAATTTTCTGTTTGAACTTTTACCTCCTTATTTCTTCCATCAGTGTTAACATTGCTACGCTAGAGAGTAAGTTTCAGTCTTTTCTGACATCCATTTTGGTCTTTTCCTTCTTTCTTGTCTTCTTAATGACCTTTTGCTTTCTTGCTGTATGATGTTCTTAATGTCATCCCCCAAACTCTTCTGGTGTTTGGTCATTAATGTCTAATGCATAAAATCTGTTCTTGCAATGATCTCTAAATTCAGGTGGGATATGTTCAAGGTCATAGTTTGGCTCTCGAAGACTTGTTTTAAGTTTCTTCAGTTTCAGCTTTAGCTTGGATGTGAACAATTGATGGTATATTCCATAATCTGCACTAACCTGGTTTTGGCTGATGATATGGATTTTGTCTACCATCTCTTTCCATTGTCGTTTGGTGCTAGGAACAACAGAACATAACACTGCCCGGTTCTAGGCCAACCTCAAAATTGTTCTTACCTTTGAGCCTATTGCTGCTGCCACTTTGCCAATCTCTCTTGTTGGAAGTCAGTCTTCTTCTTTTTTGCTGACTTTCCACTTTACCAAGCACGATGTCCTTCTCCAGGGACTGGTCCCTCCTGATAAGATATACAAAGTATGAGAGATGAAGTCTGGCTATCCTGGCTTCTAAGGAGCATTCTGACTGTACTTCTTCCAACACAGATTTGCTTGTTATTCTGACAGCCCATGGTAGTTTCAGTATTCTCTTTCCATACATGTAGTCAATTTTATTTCTGCGTATTCTATTTCATCTTGTGAGGTCCATGTACATAGATCTCTTTTATGTTGTTTTAAAAAGATATCTGCAATGAAGAAGTCACTGGTCGTGCAAAATTCTATCATATGATCTCCAGCATTATTTCTATCACCAAGGCCATATTTCCAAACTACTAGTCCCTCTTTGCTTCCAACCTTTGCATTCCAATCACCAATATATTGATTGTATATTTGATCAATTTCCGACTGAAGAAGTTGGTAGAATTATTCAAATTCAGCATCACTGACTCTAGTGGACAGTGTGTACATTTGAATAATAGTAGTATTAACTAGTCTTCCTTTCAGCCTATGGATATTATCCTATCACAGATAGCATAACACCAAGATAGATCTTGAAATGTTCATTTTGATGATGAATGCGATACCACTCCTTTTCTTTGTCATTCCCAGCATAGTAAACCATATGGTTGTCAGTTTCAAAATGGCTAATACCAGTCCATTTCAGCTCACTAATGCCTAAGATATCGATGTTTATGTATTTCATTTTATTTTTGACAACTTTCAATTTTCCTCGATTCACACTTCATACTTTCCATGTTCCAATTATTAATGGCTATTTACACTTGCTTATCCTCATTTTGAGTGGTGACCCATCAGCAAATGAAGGTCCCAAGAGTTCCATTTG
>NW_006408789.1:1594331-1611842 GCF_000296735.1 Chrysochloris asiatica | reverse complement strand
AGCTTCCAGAAATTAAAGCCAGATTCAAAGGAGGATGTCAAGCTAGGGATATTAATGGTGAAGTCAGGTGAATCTTGGTTAAAAGCACAGAATATAAGAAAGATTTTTACTTTGCTTTATTGACTATGCAATAGCATTAGATTGTGTGATTCATAACAAACTACTGATAACATTGCAAAAAACGGACATTTCAGAACACTTTATTGTGCTCATGAGGAATCAGTACATAGACCAAGAGTTAGTTCCTCAAACACAATGGTTTAAAATCAGTAAAGGTATGTACCATGGTTGTATCCTTTCACCGTACTTATTCAACCTGTATGCTGTGCAAATAATCAGAAAAGCTTGATTATATGACGTACATGATATCAGGATTAGAAGAAGACTCATTAGCAACCTGTGATTACAGATGACACAACCTTGCTTACTGGAAACAAAGAGGACTTGAAGGAATTGCTGATGAAGATCAAAGACTTGTAAAGAAAACAAATGTAAAGAATGTAAAGAAAACAAAAATCCTCACTACTGGACCAATAAAAAGCATGATAAAGAGGAAAGACTGAAGTTGTCAAAGACTTCATTTTGCTTGGATCCACAATCAACATTGAAGGAAGCAGCAGTTAAGAAGTCAAATGGCATATTGAATTAGGCAAGTATGATGTAAAAGACCTCTTTTAAGTGTTAAAGAGCAAAGACATCAATTTGAGAACTAAGGTGTGCCTGACCCAAGCCATGGTATTTCCAATTGCCTCGTGTGCATGTGAAAGTTGGAAAATGACTAAGGAAGACCATAGAAGAATCAACTGGAGAAGAAGTCAGTATAGTGAAACTTCATCCTCCATTCTTTGGACATGTTGTCAGGAGGGATCAGACCCTGGAAAAGGACATCATGCTTGGTCAAGTGGAGGGTCAGCCAAAAGGAGGAAGATCCCCAACGAAATGGATTGACACAGTCTTAACAGGAATGGACTCAAAGACAACAATTGTGAGAATGGTGCAGGATGCGGAGTGTTGTGTTCTGTTGTGCAGTGTCACTATGGGTCAGAAACAATTTGACAACACCTAACAACAACGACATCATACTCTGATAATGCCATATTGTATATTAACTCAGAGTAATGAAAGTTATAAATGTTTAAATGTTCTCCAGGTTCCAAGCTTTTGTGATAAGTTCTCCCTTGCTACTAACATGTTGGTTTCCATAAGCAAACCAAGCAGAAAATTGACGCAATCTGTCTGGAAAACTCAAGCAAAGATCTGCTGTGTTTAGGGCGATTTGAATTAATGTGAAAAATCACATTTTTGATTTGGAATGTGTGTTTTGTCTGACAACCAGAATTTGAGACTCTGTGACAGAGTGAACTGCCCAAATTCTTTGTCTTTATTAGCAAAAACGTTTCCAGTGGGTACTGCTCAATCATACCATGAAAACAGCTCTGAGATACTAGTTCTAATGAAGAGCAATCAAAATGGAAACTGCATGACTAGAGATATCAATCAGTACCTGACCACCTACCCACTCACCTTTCTAAAGGAGATTGACCAGCCTTCATCTGCAGTTGCCAAGACAATCTATTCAAGTCTATGTGACTCCCAGCCCCCCCACCCCCGACTTCTGATCACAGTTAATTGGGCAGTGAAGGGTATCTGGCCTAAGAACAGTTGATTTATACACTGGCCAGTGACCTAGGAAATGACCTAACATGAAAACGTAAACCTGGCCAGTCCCACTGAAGTTCTCAGAAGTATGACTTTGGAAACCCAGACTGAACTTCTGTGCCCCAGAGACAAAGACAGAAAAAGCTGTCTCCTAGAAGAGTGGAGGCCATAGAGGACAAAGGCTATTATCAAGTAAAGTTTTGTGGGGTAAGGGGGGATTTTTCCTGAGAACACCAGTGAGCAGAGATGAGCCCTAAAGAAGCCCTAGACGCAAGGCTGCCTGGAAGCTAGAGCTGCACCAGTCACTGACGGGGTAGCAGTGGGTTTGTTTTCAGGCCAAATCAAACAAAAACAAGAAAAAAGCAAACCAGTTGCCCTGGAGTCTGATCCCAACTTATGGCAACCACAGGTGTGTCAGAGTGGAACTGTGCTCTCCAGGCTTCTCAGTGGCTGATTTGTCAGAAGTAGAGCGCCATGCTGTTCTTTCAAGGTGCCTCTGAGTGGACCAGGGTCTTTCCTCTGACAGCTAAGTGCTTAACCACGTGCACCATCCATGGACACCTTCAAATATCTGGTGTTTTAGCTACACTCGTCTAATTGCAGGGCACTCTCTTGAGTACCTGGCCATAAGGCTTATGGGACAATTTAGCTAAACTAGAGCTCTCCTCCCGGATCCCAAGGAATGACTTCTGTAGTAAGAGGAATATAAGTCAGCAGTCCTGTTTTCAATGTGCAGGTCAAGGGTATTTGAAAACAGAGCCATAATATGACCAGTACCCAATGACTCATTGTTGTCCTTTACGCAGTACCGTAGCTCCGGTTGACATTTATAGGGACAAAGATTTAAAGCTTGTTTATTTCTCAAAGGAAACAAAAAAAAGTCCAATCTACCTTTGGATCAAGCAGATAATACTTTTGGAAAAAGATCAACAAATTCAGCTAAACTTTAAATTTCGTTTATAGAAAACCTTGAAAAACCTGTCTTCGTAAATCATTTCTCTCTTTTTTATAAATTAAAAGATACTAATCAGATCACAAATATCCCATGATAAAAAATTATTATTGAAAAAATTCTATTCGATGAGTAAATGGGCTCTTTCACATTTTTAAGAGCGATGGAAAATAACACCTGAGGAATACAATGATTTAAAATGGAAAAACTATTCACTATGATCCAAAATTCCTGTGTGGTTGCTGTGGGTTAATGTACTGGACTGCAAAGTCAGAACAACAAGGTTGGTGGTTCAAGCTCACCAGCTGCTCCTCAGAAACCCTATACAGGGTCACTCTGTATCAGAACTGAATTGACGGAACTTAACAACAACAATGAACAACAACAAAAAAGAAACCACATATATATACGTAGCTCTGGTAGCATAGTGGTTATGAATCAGGCTGCTAATCTCAAGGTCAGCAGTTCGAGACTACCAATGGTTCCACAGGAGAAAGATGAGGCTTTCTGCTCACATAAAGATTTACAGCCTCGGAAACCCTATGCAGAGTCGCTATGAGTCCTGGTGTGGCACTGTGGGTTAATGCACCAGACAGCAGAGTCATTTGAAACAGAAGGTCGGTGGTTCAAGCTCACCAGTCGTTCCTTGAAAACCCTATACAGAGTTGCTATGGGTCAAATTGACTCGACTGCACTTAACAATTATACATAGCTCTATGTTCCTTTTTACTCCCTCAAGAGCTTGCCCCTCAGTTTTCCTCCCCAGTCACCCAAACTTTCCCCATCCATCTCAGGCACCATAATCACAAGCTCACATACTCTCCTCAGTGGAAAGCAAGGTCTCACCTAAGATTCAGAGAATGATGGTCCTTGGAGAAGTTTATTTTCATGAACACATTTGGCTGCTAACCAGAATATTGGAGGTTCAAGTCCACCCAGAGGTACTTTGGAAGAAAGGGCTGGTGATCTGCTTCAAAAAACTCTGTCACTGAAAACTCTAGAGAGTACAGTGCTATTGTGACATACATGCTAGTGTGACATGCATGCTACTGTGACATACATGCTACTCTGACATACATGTTACTGTGACATGTGTGCTACTCTGACATACATGCTACTCAGACATACATGAGATCACCATGAGTTGGAATCAACTCAATGGCAACTGACATATTAGGAAATACTTTCAAGGAAAGAAAAAAAAAAAGAATGCCCTAAATTTCATCCAAGGAGAAGAAGTCAGTATCAGAAAAAACTGATTTTTAAAGATAACGCTCAGAATCTGTGGTTAAGTCCATCAGCTTCCCAGCTCCATGCACCTGAACCCTTTGGAATGTAGAAGTTGCAGTAAAAAGCCTAAGAAATACCCTGTAAGGTCTCCAGAACAAAGGGCAGCTTAGCTTCCTAGACCAGACAATTAGGGGTGAGAATGGCTCTCCACGCCCCATTGAGATTTCCTAATCCCATTGAAAGTTGGATGAGACACAGCAGCCCTCTCAGCAAGTGAGGTCTGCCCAAATTGGTCCTGTGATTGACACCAACAGCAACAGTGAGGACTGCAGGGATGCACAGACCAATGGCAACTGCTATGACATCAGCTGATTCAACCACCCCTCCGCCCACCCCCAGGAAGGAAGCATCTGAGAAGACTGCAGATCATAATACAGTTGATGGGGAGCAGAGTAAAGAAAATATTATTGTATTGTGATTCTTATCCTATTCTATCCTTACGCTGGATGACCAGAGTGGCAGACTCCATCTCCAAACTATCTCAAACCTCCAATCTTTGGAGTTTCTTCTCTCTATCACTAGTAGCACTACCAGTGCAGTGACGTAAGCATTGGGCTGCTAACTGAAAGGTCAGTGATTCAAGCCCACCAGCCTCTCCTTGGGAGAAAAACGAGGCAGACTACTTCTGTAAAACTTGGCTGCCTCAGAAACCCTGTGCAGCAACTCTTCTCTGTCTGATAGAGTCACTGAGTCAGAATCAACTCAATGGCAGTGGGTTTGGTATTAGCTTGGGTTTTGGTCCATATCACTAGCTAAGACCTCCAATTCTCAGCTAGACAATTGCAATAACATCCTACCCACCTCCTAATTGTTCCCATTTCGAATCTAGGGACCATAACTTCTGCATATCCCATCCTGATTAATCATCCTCATCATGGCCCTGATGACTGGACCCAGCCTACCTCTTAACAAATGGCCTCCATCCTTGATCAACATACCTGTTTCCATGCTTAGATCTCAGTCTCTTCCCATTTCAGTCCATTGTGATTCTCCCACTTCTTCCAGATTCATCTCAGAGAATGCCTTCTTTATCCACTTCTGGATAGACAATGCACTTCTGGAGTCCTGGAGTGGCGCCATAGGATCAACACTGGAATACAAACCACAAGATTGGCAGTTCAAACCCACCAGCTGTTCCTCAGAAACCCTATACTGGGTCACTATGAGTCAGAACTGACTTAACAGCACTAAACAACAACATGGAGCACTTCTGGGTTATCCAACATTGCCCTGTTCTCATGATTCCAAACCCCCATGTGCATTGCTTCTACCTCTCTCCTCTGTGAGAGTTGATGAAGCGTCTCCTCTGTGCCAGACAAGGATGAATGGGCATGGCTTTAAGGAGCTTGTGTCTAGCAAGGGAAGCAGACACTTCCACAGATGAAATATATGACAACTTGACAAGTATTGCATCAACACTTCAACTTCTCCTGGACACTGGATACTCTCTTAGGTGAATGGAAAATTCAGCTTACCCCTGAGTTATTGGTTATAGCTCTCACACCTCCTACATCTAATCAGTTACAGGTTACCTGGGAGCATGGCAGATCCTACCTAGATCCATGGCAGTAACTGACAAGGTGCCTGACATACATACATTTTTACCTTCCTTAGATTGAGTCTCAATGGTAATTGAAGGAATAGAAAGGCACTTTCATTTCCCATCCACATTTCTCTATCATCCCCTTCTCAGCTAGGATATCTGTGGTTCACTTCACTCTCTGAGCCATCATATGAGAACTTGACCATTTCATGGATACTTCGTAGTCTTAACCCCTGGTACATATGTTACGGTCTGGGTTTGGAAGGCTGTCTCTACAATACCAAAATCTATAGGGGAAATGATAATATGAAACCATTAGCTTCGAATCTTTAAGAAATAAGGCAAAAGATAAAACAATGAAAACAAACAATTACATCAAAGAGAGTTTGTTGTTGCTATTGTTATTGGTGTAGCATGCTGTGAAGTCAGTTCCCACTCAGCGCAACTCTACATTGGTTACAGTAGAGCTGTAGCTCTAACCAGAAGGTTACTAACCAAAAGGTTGATGGTTTGAGGCCACCAGCTGCTCCCAAGGAGAAAGCTTTGACAGTCAACTTCCATGACGATTGCTGTTGTTAGGTGCTGACAAGTCAGTTTCAACACAGAATGTCCCTAGCCTAGTCCTGTGTCATCCTCACAAGTGTTGTTGTATTTTAGCCCATTGTTGGAGTCCTTGTGTCAATCCATCTCCTTGGAGGTCTTCCTCTTTTTGCTGACCCTCCACTTTACCACCACTAATCTGTCAGTTTCTCATACCGTGGTGGTGTGTGTGTTGTTGTGAGTCTGGACGCTATGCCACTGGTATTTCAAATGCCAGCAGGTTTACCCATAGTGGGTAGGTTTCAGTGGCCCTCCCATACTAAGGCAGACTAGGAAGAATGAACAGGCAGGCCAATTCTGAAAGGTTAACCACTGAAAACTTTATGAATGGCTGTGGAACATTGTCTGGCACAGTGCCAGAAGATGAATCCCTCAGATTGGAAGGCATTTACAATACTAGTGGGAAGGAGTTGCCTTCTAAAAGTAGATTATAATGATGTAGATGGAGCAAAGCTGTCGGAACTAGGTTCACAGGTAAGATGTCTACTTCTTCCACACTAGGGTATAAGGTCCAGATGTGGTCATGGGGACCAAGCCAAGCACAGGCACTTGGTCAGAATTTCAGAGAGCTGTTGAAACCTTCAACTGCTGATGGGACCCAACTCCAAATGAGAATAAACAACTGCAAACATTTATTGATAATTGGTTGGTTATGTGGAGTTGGTTCTGGCTCATAGCAACCTTGCATAGGGTTTCCAAGGCTGTACATCTTTACGGGAGCAGAAAGCCTCATCTTTCTCCCACGGAACCACTGGTAGTTTTGAACTGCTGATCTTAAGGTTAGCAGCCCAACTCGTAACCACTACAGAAGATGGAATGTACAAAATATAAATTTAGGAAAATTAAAAGTTGTCCAAATGAAACAGAATGCCAAAGATCAATATCCTAGGTGTGAGTTAGGTGACATGGGTTGGTGCTGGCCATTTTGAATCTTATAATCATAGTTTTACTATGCCAGGAAGGGAAAATTGAAGAGGAATAGCATTGAATTCAACCTCTAACTAAAAGAACATTTTAAGACCTATCTTGATCTGTAATGTTATCTGTGATAGAATAATGTACATATATCTACAAGAAAGACCAGTTATTACAACTATTATTCAATATACTTATCAACCAGGATGAAGAAATTGAAGAATTCTACCAAATTCTGCAGTCTAAAAAGTGGGATACTCACTAACATTTTGAAAAATGTACTTGTAAAATCCATCGGTATTTTGATTTTCAAACATGTAGGATATTTCAGCAATGACCAGGTTGTGATATGAGAGCCCCTGGAGAGTAATAATGAGTAGTCACGCATGACTCTCACCCCAACGGGGCCAATCCATGCTTCCTGTTACACCAAGAAATCAGAGTCTCTGATGAACTGAAAGACGCAAACCTTCTACGAGTTAATTCCATGGTATAAATTATTTTTCTCATATATGTAAACAAAAGGAAAGAGCAAGAAGTCCAAGGTGTGAACAGATCAAACCACAAGGCTGTGGAAAGAGTTATTTGAGCATGAAGAAATAATCACCGACTTCATCTGAGAATCAAAATCCTATGGTGGAGGTAGTGATGTGCGGTTGAGTCAGTTCTAACCCATAACTACCCTGTATAGAGTTTCCCAAGCTGTAAATCTTTACAAGAGCAGAAAGCCTCATCTTTTTCCTGAGGAGCTGCTGGTAGATTCGAACTGCTGGCCTTTTGGTTAGCAGCCCAACAGATAAACACTACACTATCAGGGCTCCTTTATTGTTGTTTTGTTGCTAAGTGACATTGAGGTGGTTCTGACTCATAGAGACCTTGTATAGGGTTTCCTAAGAGTGACTCGTTGGTTTGAACCACTGAACTTGTGATTCAAAGCAACCTTGTGACCCAGTGCTTTGTCCCACAGCACCACAAAAGAGTCAAGCCCTATGTTATCAAAAAAAAAAAAAAAGGTTTCCTATAGAAAGAAAAAGGAAGTGTATATGTCTGTTTCTGTTATGAAGTGTCTTTTGCAGTGATCATGCACTTGAAGCCAAAACCAGTTGCCTATCCAGTGTATTCCAACTCATAGCAACCCCATGTATGTCAGAGTAGAGCTATGTTCCATAGGCTGAAACACGGAGTTGAACTGTGTTTCAATGGCTGATGACTTGGGGAGTGGGGGATCACCAGATCTTTCTTCCAGTTGACCCCCAACCTTTTGGACTGAGTAACAAACAGGTGAGTCAAACAAGGACTGGGGTTCTGCGCTTGGAGGTTGGTTTATGGGGCAACAGTAGATTTCCAGGAGCAAAGGGCCTCCGCCCATCTTCCCCCGTTGCCAGCTGGGGATTTGTTTTCAGTTTGTTGGGATGGATCAAAGGTGTTTTGGCAGCATCCACACTACCAGAAGGAACCACGAGTGAAGACCGGGCCCCAGTTTGAGTTTCAGCTGCCACTAGACCAACCACAGAGTCCAGATCCCTCGGAA
This sequence comes from Chrysochloris asiatica, assembly GCF_000296735.1. Classification (NCBI taxonomy): domain Eukaryota; kingdom Metazoa; phylum Chordata; class Mammalia; order Afrosoricida; family Chrysochloridae; genus Chrysochloris; species Chrysochloris asiatica. Next base: position 1,603,352 of record NW_006408789.1, on the reverse strand, counting down.
GCTCTGGAGTGGAGGAAGCTGCAAGTCCCAAAAAGTTTGTTTTCTATTTATTCAGGCATAGAAAAGATATTCATTTCAATCAGCAAGGGAACTGTTTGCTTATGTAACACTGGGGATGAAGAAAAGCAGGCTTTTTTTTTTTTTTTTCTTTTCTTTTTCCCGGAGAAAACTTGTGAAATATTCCAGGAACACCCTCCAAATTCCACTGGCACTTTAGTCATTTCTTTATCACAAGTTGAGCCATAGGACTCCTAGGCTGGAGAAGGGTCAAGGATGTAGGACCCTCACCCATCTACCATGCCCTTCCCCCACTAGATTGGTCATAACCATGGGAAGCTTGGTCATGCAGACCTGACCTGATCTATCATTTTCAAATCCCTACAGTCCACTCACACTGAGACTTTCCTCATCTTCTCATGCTCCAGCACAGCCGTAGAAAGAAATAATTATTTATATGGTCTCTTGTGCAGGACCAGCCCCAGTACAATTAAGAATTATTAAAATGGATGCTCAACAGAACTGGGGTTGACCAAAACAACCAAACTCTGAGCTATGGACAGAGTGGATGAGGAAAACTGTGTTTATTTAAGGGCAATGTGGGAACATGTGCCCAAGTAAGGTCCCAGCCAAGGAGATGGGCCTATGGACCCCAGTTGGCTGAGTGAGCCAGGACAAGGAAATGGCCCACAAATGTGCCAGGCAGTTGGCAGATCTCCAAGTAGGCAGGCTGGGCCATGAGATTCTCGGATGCACAGGTAGGAAGTCCCACTTCCTCCAGATTAGGGCATAAGGTCAAGATATGGCCACAGGAACCAAAGCAAGACCAGACATTTGGTCAGGATTTCAGAGATTATGTATGGCACCAGTTCATTTTTTCACCAAAATTATTTATTGAGCACCTGCAATGTGCCAGGTACTTTTCTAGGTGTCAGGAACATAGCAATAAACAAGATAGGAAAAAACTCCTGACCTCATGAAGCTTATATTCTGTAGTAGAAGGAACAGGAGGCAAGCAACAGTTAATACAATATATGATAATATAATAACATTAATCAACTGAAATACAATCATCAATAAAGTATAAATACATTGAAAGACAAATGGTGGCATATGCTATGGCAAAGATCAAGCAAGGAAAATACCAAAAGAGAAGGAAGGAGTCTTCAACATCAAGTATCAATGCTATCCCCTCTGTACATAGGGTAGATAGGGACAGGCAACTTAGACATTGGCTACCTAAAATGAGTGGGCAATAAAGGCACGAAGTGACTGGCTTACAAGGTTTCAAGAAGGAGTTTAGTTTGAGAGTGTGGGGGGTGGAGGGAGAAAGAGTCCCCACTGAATAGTTTTCATCTTATCTAGATGGGTCTGGTAAAAAGAGATGGGGATGAGATTCTTATGATTCAATAGTGCCTAATTGCTGTCATGACTAATTGCAACTTCACAATTGTAAAGGTAGAAGTTTTGTAACAAAAACGGGGCAGTAATTAATCTTACAGTCCAGAAACAAAGGACCCTAGGACCATCAAGAGAGAAGAGCACAAGGGGAATGCGAGACCTTATGCTGAGACACAGCGACCCCAGAGATGGGGACATGGAGAGAGGGAGCAGTTGAGAACTCTAGATTCATGGGATGAGAGGGACTGAGAGCTTACAGCCAGGAGGCAGACTAGCAGGATGTTTCTTTTGTCGATGTAAATTATTATATATGCCTGAGTGTTTAAAAAAAAAAAAGCGCTAAAATGAATAGAGAGAAATACTGTTAACTGATGGTACATGGAGGGGATTATAATCATTGTAATGAAACAAGGTGTATGATTTGTTGAATGTAAAACTGATGATCTGCCCTGTAAACTTTCACTCAATTCACAATAAAAACTTAAGAACAAAAAACAAAAATCCAGCAAGGAATAGGATGGGGAGTCTGGGATCAATGGTTGAACATTTAAGAAGGGTAGTAAGACAGGGTGGCCCTGAATAACTACCTGAAGATGGTGACAATACAGTCACCCCTTCTAGGGGAAGAATATTCTGGGCACATAATAGCTAGAATAGTAGGAAGTGCTAAGGCATAAATGTCCCAAGCATATTTGGGAAACAGGGAGAAAGCTAAAGGGGCTGAATTGGAAGGAGCAAGGAGTAGAATAAGAAGGTGTTAAAGAGGAAACAAGTGCTGGTTTGCATCAGGCCTTGTAGGCCATTCAAAGGGGATGGAATACAAGGGAAACCACTGGGTAGTTTTCAGCACAAGAGTGACATGACATGGTGTTGTTTTACAAGGAACCACTATAACTGATATGTTTAGAGCAGCTTGGAGGAGAAGCGGAAAGATGGAGAGGCAGGAACCAGTTAGGAGGTGACTGCAACAACTCTCCTGAGACATGCTGATTATGGTGAATCCGTTGGGTTGTTCCAACTCCTTGCAGGTGGCCTTCCATATAACAAAGCACAGTGTTGCCTGCCCTGCTCCATCTTCATGATGGTTGGTATGGTCCAGTGTGTGAGTGTTGTGTGAATCTCATGAAGGATTGCCTTCCTTTTCACTCACCCTCTGCTTTACCAAACGTAACGTACTTATCTAGACATTGGTCTCTCCTGATGATGTGCCCAAAGCAAGTGACACAAACTCTCCCCACTGTTGTTTCTAAGAAATATTCTTGTTGCATTTCTTCTAAGGCTGACTTGTTCATTCTTTTGGAAATCCATGGTCTATTCAATATTCTTTGTCAACACTACAATTTGAGTGGCTAAGTCTTTTGTCTTCCCTTTTCACTGGCCAATTTTCTCTTACATTAAAAAAGACCATGCCTTGGGTTAAGTGCACCTTACTCATTAAAGTGACATCTTGTTTTTTAAAAATAGAAAAGAAAAAAAAAAAACTTTTAAAGAAGTCTTTACAGAAGATTTGCCCAATGTCATACCTAGTTACATTCTAGGTGTGTATTAAAGGTAGACCCGACATGATTGCTAATAGACTGATGTCCAAGAATGTGAGAAAAAGAAAACAGAATGAAACCAAGGCTGTTGGCCTCAAGAACTAGTATAGGAACTGGGAAGATTGTAAGTGAATATTTGGGAGAAGAAAGAGGTCCAGAGTCTAGTTTTAGAACTGTAAATTTTGAAATGCCAATTAGCTGTTCAAATGGATATGGTTAAATTGGCAATTCGAATTCATCAACTTTTTTTTTTTTTTTAGGGCAATGAGAGTTGAGAACTACTGAGTTGAGTGAATCTTTCCCCATCAAGTCTATAAATTTGTCCCATTCAACACCACTCATTTACTTCACACCCATATAACCAAACCAGAGTATGAATAGTCAATTCCTCATCATTTCTATACACTTCCTTCCTGTTTTTTCCATTAAATTTGTCTTAACATTTTTTTTTTCATTTACAAGTTTAACATGTTCAATGGTATCATTTAAGAGAATATGTGAATTTTCACTAGTGAAAAAGAATAACTCCCGGGAAACACTTCCAGAATTTGAGAAAAGAAAGCTAAAACAAGAGTATTCCGAATTTATTCCAAGCCCCCCTCCCTTTGCAGACTCGGCAGCAGAAATTACACTGTGCTGCTCGCTCCCAGAGAGCCATTCTATTATTGACAATGTGGGTAAAGAGGTAAACAAAACCGAAAAAACCATGCTCATTTCAAGCCGCTAAGAAGCACAGGCCAAAAGAAAAATAAAATCAATCAACCTTTGCCAAGTGGAAAAGAACAAACCCAGCAGGGACTGAAGTTCTATATTCAGCTCTGTAAAGACTATTTCAAACAATAGGGAATAGCACTGTACAATCACTCAAGAGATTTGCAAACAATGGGACAGAACCATGCAAACTGAGTCAATACTACCGAGTGTGTGTTTACTCTAGAGAAAAAGTGGACACTGTGAACTTCATTAATAAAATGCTTCCCCGTGTTAGCATTCATTCACAGTAGTCCTCTGACTGAACACTTCACTATTGCCACCCTTCAGTCCCATTTTTTAAATATATTGATCTGGAATGCCCTTCCATTCCCATTTCACAACAAGAAATTAAAGCTAGAAGAGATTAATCACTCTGATCAACAGAATGACGGTTAAACTGCCCTAGGCACTCTAAAGAGCAGCAACCAGTCTGGCATTGTTGGTTGATGTCATCGCTAACCAAAACTTGTCCATCCATTTTCTCTTAAGAAGAATCAGTAACTGTAGTTTGATGCCCTACAGCCTCCCTCATATGTTTGTTCTTTTCCAAGAAGCTTTTGTGCTTCCTTCCTTTTGTCTCTTTCTCCCTGTTCTGTCTTGGTTTCCAAATTGCCTCATGCAGTTCAAACTCTGATATAATTAGCTCTCAAGGACTGTCCAGAAGACTTCTCTTCTGCTTAAATGTTGCTGAATCTCTGTGTCTTGAGAAAAGCCACCATCTGTTCAGACTTGGTGATGTTCTTTATGGGAGAATTGTTTCTCTGGTGGTTATGTGCCGTGGAGTTGGTTCCGACTCATAACCACCCTGTGCAGGGTTCCTGAGGCTGTAAGTCTTTATGGGAGCAGAAAGCCTCATCTTTCTCCTGCGGGACGGCTGGTAGTTTCGAAACGCCGTCCCTGAGGTTCGCAGCCTGATTCGTAACCACTATGCTACCAGAGCTCCTTATTTCTCTGGTAAGGTGGCTTATATGAGGGGTCAAGGAGAAGACGGGTGAGGGTGTGAATAAAGGATCTCCAGAATGCCTTCCCATGAGGGGTGCTAAATGCAGTGCATGAAGGTGCCAAGTAAGAGGAGGGAAGGCTGCCCATGTGTTGGCTCTGCTAATTAGCAACATTGGAAAATAATTATGACAAGACCACACAGGGAGAACATGATGTTTCAAGTGTAGTAGACCATTAAGTAAACATGAGTACTGAAGTCTTAAGCATTTCCTTGGTGATGGTGAAAAATCTTCAGATATGGACTGTGGATGTCGACGAGGTTAGTCCTTTGAAGTCAAAAGGAGGAAAAGACCAAGCAAAACTGCACAACTACACACTGATCATGATGACCTTGGCCACAGTTTTCTCAGTTTATTGCAGTATTTGTTAATAACACAAGAATTTTACTTCAGGTAAAATGTATGTCACTGTTGTTGTTGTGTGCTGTGGAGTCGGTTCCAACTCATAGCGACCCTGTGCAGGGTTTCCGAGGCTGTAAATCTTTACAGGAGCAGAAAGCCTCATCTTTCTCCCATGGGACAGCTGGTAGTTTCGAACCGCTGACCTTGCGGTTCACAGCCCTATTGGTAACCACTACGCTTCCAGAGCTCCTTTGTATGTCACTAGTTGGTCCCATATCTACTCATTCAGAGCCTCCACCCTTACAAGCCCAGGGAGCACGAAGTGGGAGCTGGCCCAGCGTGTTGGGAGGATTTTGGAAGAAATGCTGTAGAAACCTGCTGAGTTGCTTTCAGCTAGCACCCCACGTGACTTCCTGTTTCTCGTGCTCCCCTCAGTTCCACCACTCAGCCCTTAAATTCATGTCAGCTTCATATTAGTTCAACCTTTGCTTCATGTACATTCTGACCTCTGTGGCATTTCTAACTCAGCTTTTCGCTCTTGCTCTCAGATACAGGGTCAAAACCATGACTCTCCTGCTCCTAACTCCTAGCCAACTCCACCAGAACCCTGAAGATCAAGGACTTGCGCTGACCTGCCCTTGGGTGGAGCACAGCCAGCTCTCTGCTGTTCTCAGCTGGTCCCCAGTGGCATGTGCAAACAGGCCCTCAAATCACACCCCTTCACCCCAATTTCTGGCATCAACTGGAATTTTGCTAGCTTCATTTTACCATGTTGTTTTTGCTAAATGCCGGCCTGGAGCTGGTTCTGACTCATAGCGACCTTGTTAGGATTTCTGAGGTTTGGACCGCCAGCTTTGCAGTTAGCAGTCCAGTGCTTATCTTACAGCAGCTTCAGCCAGGCTGCCATAGTCTGACTTAATTCATAAGGTTTAAACAATTCTTAATATTTAAGGAAATTAGCTACTTTAAGGGAAGCCCTTTATCTTTTAAGGTACGTACAAAAGAGTAGTGCAGGGCAGCTAATTATTTATCACGGCCCTTCTAGCCAAATTTCTCTATTTTGTGATATACTGTAATGGAATCCTGCTGTGGTCCTGTAGGATAAGCACTGGACTGTGAACCACAAGGTCGGCAGTTCAAACCCACCAGCTGTTCCCTGAAAACCCTGTTCAGAGTTGTTATGAGTTAGAACTGAGTCGATGGCACTTAATAACAACAGTGCTTGTGATTCTGGACCCATTTTGAAATGAGCTGCTAAGGAATAAAGGTAAAGGTGGGGCTAAGTGTGGCGCTGTGGTAGCGTAGTGGTTACGAATCGGGCTGCTAACCTCAAGGTCGGCAGTTCGAAACTACAAGCGATTCCGCGGGAGAAATATGAGGCTTTCTGCTCCTGTAATGATTTACAGCCTCGGAAACCCTGTGCAGTGTCACTGAAAGTTGGAACCGACTCCACGGTACTTAACAACAACAAGTGTGGCGCTGTGGGTCAATGCGCTGGATGCAAAGTAGGTTTGAACCACAAGGTGAGCGATTCAAGCTCACCAGCGGCTCCTTGTAAACCCTATACAGGGTCGCTTAGGCTAGGAACCAGCTCAACAGCACTTAACTACAATAAAAACAGAACGGAGTCAAGATTACAGTGGAACTAAGGATTAAGGATGTCCCACCTGACTCAAGTCACCACCCTTAGACTTGCTTGGGGGCTAGGTCTGACTCCAATTTATAAGACTATTTTGAAACATTTACTCTCTTGTCCTGGCTTATTATGTCTGACTCTCTGCTCAGCACCTGACCTGTTTCACCAGCTCCCCACAAGTCTCATGCATTAACAATCTGTCCTCTGACCTGCCGATTTGGGTTCCTGAGCTCCTGAGGAACTATGTAGACAAGTAGATTCTTCCAGACTAATCTCTGAACTATGGATTTGGGAGTTGCCAGCCTCCACAATTGTGTGAGCCCTTTCTTTCCACAACTGTGAGTCTCGTGGAGCATTGCCAAGTGCTGCAGAGCCCTGGGACTTGAGGGGAGGAAGGAGTGATGATTGGTATCAGGGACTATGTTGTTGTTAATTACTGTTGAGTAGGTTCCGATTCATAGCCACTCTGTATAGGGTTTCCGAGGAGCTGCTGGCAGGTTTGAACCTTCGACCTTGTGGCTCAAACTGACCTTGCATTCCAGCACATTATCCTGCAGCGCCACACCAGGACCCCATGGACTATGGAGGGGTATAACATGTGGGGAAAGTCCAACAGTTGGGATATCTTTAACTTCCAACTCATAGGGACCAGCCTTGTGTTGATTCTTATCAAAGAAATTAGTCATACAAATGGTAGCATTGTGGACATTCTGAAAAATCTAACCTAAAATGAGGGCTTAAAAACAAAACTCTAAGGCTACACCAAATTATTCAAAACCAAAATGAGCATTTATCTAACATTACTTCTTTTCTTTCTACTTCAAATGTTTTGATCTACTACTTTCTATTTCAAATTTCCTAGAATATTCAGGAAGAGTGGCGAGGAGGGGGCAAGAAAGAGGTGATAAAGAAGAAGGAAGACTCCCAATATTCCTCTTTCAGTTTCTGGAGCAGGGCAGAAACTTGTTAGAATAAACTGGTCAGAAATCAGCCTAGGAGTTGCAGAAACATTTATTTCAACAAAAACACTCAAAGGGTTTGATTGAAAAAACCAGTTATTCTTTTGTTGTTTTTAAGTGCTGGCCATGGAGCCAGTTCCAACTCATAACGACCCTGTAGCGGGTTTTCAAGGAGTGGCTGTGAGTTTGAATCGCTGACCTTGTAATTCAAACCCCTGACCTTGCAGTCCAGTGCTTGATCTTACAGTGCCACACCAGGTGCCATAAATCAATCCCAGTGAGAGAGTGAAGAACCGCCCCATAGATTTCCTAGGCTGCCATCCTTACAGAAGCATAGTGTCCAATTTTCTCTCCACTGGGTGGGTTTGAACCACTGACCTTTCAGTTACTAGCCAAGCATTTAACCATTACACAACCAGGGCTATTCAGTTGGAAGACTGGTGGTCTGAAAACACATCTCAATTTATCTTTTGCTGCTCAACGTGGATGCCTTCAGCAAATAGATGTGTCTTCTCTCACAGTTGAGGATGCTAGATGTTCGGATTCAGAGCACAAGGTCTAGAAAATGCATTAGATCTGTTGGCTCTAGAGGATGTTCCTTCTCTTTTCAGTATCTCTTGGGCATGGTGTTTCTTAGAGATGTGCATGCTCAGTTCTTTCTGAAGCCACATGCACTTTGGCAACAATCTCCCTCTGGGTCAAGGAAGCCCTTAGCACAGGAAACCCAGGTCCAAAAGATGCACTCTACTTCTGGCTCTTCATTCTTGTTGTTGCTAAGAGCTGTCGAGTCAGATCCAATCCATAGTGACTCTCTAAAGGTTTTCCAAGGAACGGCTGATGGATTTGAACCACCAACCTTATGGTTCAAACAGCTCCACACCAGGACTCCCCTTCCTCTGTTCACTTCTCTCTCCTTTCATCTCTTATAAGATAAAAGATGACACATGCCACAGCCTAGGAAGATTCCCTTCACCTCTGATCAGGGCAGTGACCTGAGTCCCACCCTAATCATCTTAATACTGATTGGCTGATCAGATCAGATCATACCCTAGAGATGATTCCATCACTATATCACTGCCAAGTGGTACCAATGGATAACTACTGAGAATCATGGCCCAGATAAGTTGAGATTTCTTTTTAGAGGCACAATTCAATTCATGAAAACATCTCTACATTTCTATGTTCTTTAGAAAAAATAACATTAATCCGCAATGGACTCTAATATTCCCTTGTCCATGTATTGAACCCCATCACCTGTTTGACAGCTTGTTATGCAGTGGTAGCCTGCATGTTGCTATGTTTCTGTAAACTATGAACCAGGTATTTTAAATACCAGCAGGATCACCCATGGTACACAGGTTTCAGTGAATTTCCAGATGAAGACAAATTAGGAT
>NW_006408789.1:1590388-1591896 GCF_000296735.1 Chrysochloris asiatica | reverse complement strand
AAGAAGACCTCATAGAGATGGATTGGCACAGTGGCAGTAACCATGGACTCAAACTTAGCAACAATTGTTAGTTTGGCGCAGGACTCGGAAGTGTTTCATTCTGTTGTACACAGCATCACTATGAATAGGTACTGACTAGATGGCACCTAACAACAACACGTATTGGACCAATGTTTGGATGGTACATGGTGGAGCAAGTAAGTTTCGTGGTCTTTGGTAGGAAGGTATTGCAACTTATGTCCAACAGAAAATTATGTACTTCCTTTCATTAAAGGTCCTCATTGAGGACAAACATTTGGGATAAATCCCAAAGAAAAGGACAAAAAAAAATGACATGGATTTTTTAATGAAATTTTTTGGACTCACCATTGAGATTTGTAGTCTTAGAAAGATGATGATCCAATACTATAAAATAGGAGCAGAGTTGCTAACGAGACTTTGAAAATGAGAAATATTAAAACCATAGCATTTTAATAAATTCTGGAAAACCTGGCCAAATCAATAGAGAGAGGTAATATAAAAGGTAAACTTTTACAAAAAGAGATATAATACTGAATATACTAAAGGAATTAAACAACATAGCAGCTAAATTTATAAAGCAAAAACTTGGTAAAAGTTTTTTACAAAATGCAAAAACTTGGTAAAAATCCAATCACAATGAGAGATGTCAATGAATCTCTTTTAGACATTGAAAATCTATTACAATCCATTCCTTATACTTGATAGTGATACACTGATTCTTTACATCTTGCAATAAGGGACTATGTGTGTTTCAGTGTGTGTGTGTGTGTGTGAGTATGTGTTATATCTGTTTATCAACCATTATGAAATTTGATTATGAAGTTGGGCACAAATAATATGATAATAAAATGCAAAATGAGTGCAAATGTATAGACCATGTAATATGATTAATCTGATAAAGATCCAACCAAACCAAAATTAAGAGATAAAGAATATCTTTACTTGAAAATCAATATACAAGGTAAAGTCAAGTAGTATGTGCACTCTGGCTGTAGAATTTATTTTAATCAACTTTTAGAAAAGACAAATGCATCATTTGCACAATCTCCTTGCTTTTCAATACACTTTGTCCATCTGCCAACAAATTTTCATATTCCCTTATTTAAAAATGTTTTAGTGTGAGCTACAAGCCAAGAATACTCCATTGTCTCCATCAGAGGTGAATTTTCATCCTGGAAGGGCTGCTTTCAGGGGACTAAACAGGTGAAAGTCCGATGGAGCAAGATTAGGACTATATGGAGGATGGTTTGACACCTCAAAATGACATTTTTGCAGAGTGTCAACAGTGTGGGCAGAGGTATGCAAACATGCATTGTCATGCAAAATCACAAGGCCCTTGGATAGCATCCTCTGAGTTTAAGGCAAAGTTAAGGTTTTGAGCTTACTGTAAGGAGCACTGTTGATTGTTGAACCTTTTTCCTGATGTTGTTGTGTTGTGAAGTGCCATCGAGTCGGTTCCAACCCATAGCGACCCTGTATAGGGTTTC
>NW_006408789.1:1589310-1590288 GCF_000296735.1 Chrysochloris asiatica | reverse complement strand
CTCAGTCAGTGATTGAGGATGTTTCCATTCTATACTCTGCTGTTTACTCTCAGGCTCATAGTGTCCATGTCTCCTCACCAGTAATATTTTTCTTTTTTAAGAAACTTTACCATTCTTCATGTATCAGTCCAACATTTATTTGCAGATGTTCAAGTGTTTCCGTTTATGCTCTTCCATGCATTGTTTTCATACCCATCTCAGACAAACTTTTAGAACCCCAAGTCTATCATAGATTATTTCACAGGCAGGGCCATGGCTGATTTGCCACATAACCCACTGTCCCCCATCTGTTCAACAGAATCCTTTCACGTGCACACTCAATGTTGTCATAAGTCATGTACATAGATGAGCATTTTAATATAACCATTGTGCAGATCATTTTTGACTCACCCTCATATAGATGTCATTGTTGTTAAGTGTTATCAAGTTGGTTCTAACTCATAGTGATCCTTTATAGGGTTTCCCAGGAGAGGATGTAAGGTTGAACTGCTTCTAAAAAGTCTTATGGCAGCAATGGTGTTTCATGAGCAGAATTGTCACCCTCCATGTGGGAGACCCAGGTTTGATCCCAGTGCTCTTCCTACACAGCCACCGCCCAGCTGTCAGTGATGGCTTGAGTGTTGATGTAATGATGAGCAGATTTCAGCAAAGCTCCTGGACTAAGACAAATCAGGGAGAAAGTTCCACTGATCTACTTATGAAAATCAGCTAATGAAAACCCCATGAATCAAAATGGTTCAATGTAAACTCGATGGCAACTAACAACAACAAAAACTAAGCATAGAATCAAAGAAGAAATGAAATGCGTTACTAAAATGCTCTAGAAGACAATAAAAAGAATCTTGCAGACCAAAACCTATGGGTTAAAATAAATTGGCACGGATCCAGTGTTATATGCATATGTTTGTTGCTGTTAAGTGCTGTGGAATCGGTTCCAACTCATAATGCCCCTTATAGGGATTCTAAGAAGCAGCTGGT
>NW_006408789.1:1586501-1587897 GCF_000296735.1 Chrysochloris asiatica | reverse complement strand
TAGTAGTTGGAAAATATGACTTTGGTGATAGAAGCAATGCTGTAGATCTCATGATAGACTTTTCCAAGACCAAGAATTGATTCATTGCAAATACCTTTGTTTAACAGCATAAACAATGACAATACACATAGTCCTCACAAGATGGAATACACAGGAATCAAATTGACTAAATCTGTGGGGAAAGACAGTAGGACAACTCAATATCATCAACCAAAACAAAGTCAGGTGAACTGTGGATCAGACCATCTATTGTTCACAGGCAACTTCATGTTGGAGCCAAAGAAAATTTTTTTAGAAGTTCACATAAGCCAAACTGTGACCTTGAGTGTATCCCTTCTGAATTTAGAGACCATCTCATGAACATATTTGATGCATTAGACACTAATGACTGAAGACCAGAGGCGTTGTGGGATGACATCAAGAACATCAAACATGAAGAAAGCAAAAGGACATTAAACAGACTAGAAAGAATAAAAATATCAAAATGGCATCAAAAGAGACTGAAATTTGCTCTTGGATATAGAGAAGCTAAAGTAACTGGGAAAAAATTATGAAATAAAAAAGCTTAATAGGGAATTTCAAAGGGCAGCTTGAAAAGACAAAGTGAAGTATTATATTGAAATGTGCAAAGACCTGGAGTCGGAAAACAAACCCAAAGAGAAGAATATACTCAGCATTTCTCAAGCTGGAAGAACTAAAGAAAAAAATTTAAGCCTTGACTTGCAATATTAAAGGATTCTATGGACAAAATATTGAATGGCACAGGAAAAGTCAAAAGTAAATGGAAGGAATACACAAGACTCCAAGAATTGATGGAATACAAACTAAAATGTTTCAATAAACTGATGAAGTACTGGAGGCAGTCAGTCATCTATACCAAGAAATTTGGTAGGTCTGGTTAACCAATTAGAAGAGATTGGTGCCCATTCCAAAGAAAGGTGACCCAACAGAATGTAGAAATCATCTAACAAAATCATTAATATCACGTGCAAGTAAAATTCGGCTGAAAATAATTTACAAATAGTTGCAGGGGTACATTCACAGGGAACTATCATAAATCCAAGCCTGACTCAGAAGAGAACATGGAACTTTGTATATCCTTACTGACATCAGATGGAACTTGGCTAAAATCAGATAATAATGGAAAGATGTTTAATTGTGTTTTATTGACTATGCAAAGACTTTTGACTGTGTGGATAACATTGAGAATAATAGGATTTCCATAATAGTTAATTGTGCTTATGAGGAACCTGTACATAGACCAAAAGGGAATTGTTAAAACAGAACAAGGTAATACTGATTGTTTTTAAATCAAGAAAGATGTGCATCAGAATTGTATCCTTTCACCATACTTATTCAATCTGTATGCTTGACTGAAGGCAGAGAATATCAGAAA
>NW_006408789.1:1581534-1585821 GCF_000296735.1 Chrysochloris asiatica | reverse complement strand
TGGACAGTGAATAAGGAAGACCATGGAAGAATTGATGCATTTGACTTACGGTGTTAGAGGAGAATATTGAAAGTGCCATGTGCTGCCAAAAGAACCAACAGATCTGTGTTGGAAAAAGTGCAGCCAGAGTGCTCCTTGGAGGCCAGGATGGCCAAACTTCATCTCTCATACTTTGGACATATTGTTAGGAGGAACTAGTCACTGGAGAAGGATAGCATGTTTGTTAAGGTGGAGGGTCAGAGAAAAAGAGGCAGACCTCCAAGCGAGATGGATTGGCAAAGTGGCAGTATCAATGGGCTCAAGCGTGGCAACAGTAGTGAGGCTGGCCCAGGACCAGGCAGTGTTTCGTTCTGTTGTGTGTTGGGTCGCTATGAGTCAGTATCAACTCAATGGCAGCTAACAGCAACAACAACATGCTGAGCAAATAACCCCAAAAGAATATTCAATGACACAAACTTGCTTGCTGAAAGCAAAAAAAACTTAAACCACTTACTGATGAAGATCAAAGACTATTGCCTTCAGTATGGATTACACATTAATGTAAAGAAAATAAAAATCCTCACAACTGGAGCAATTAGCAACATCATGCTAATCAGAGAAAAGATTGCAATTGTCACATATTTGTTTTACTTGGATCTGTAATCAATGATCATGGAAGTAGCATCGAGAAATCTGAAAAAAATATATATTTCAATGTTAAAAAGCAAGATGTCACTGTGAGGACTAAGGTGCCTCTGACCCAAGCCATGGTATTTTCTTCATGTACCATATGCATGTGAAAGCCAGACAATGAATAAGGAAAACCAGAGAAATTTTGATGCATTTGAGTTGTGGTGTTGGCAAAGAATATTGAATGTATCATGGACTGCCGGAAAAATTAACAAATCTGTCTTGAAATAAGGACAGCCAGAATGCTCCTTAGAAGAGGATAGTGATTCTACTGTACCTAACAGCAACTTTGGACATTTCCAGGAAGGAACAGTCCTTTGAGAACATCATGCTTGGTATGGTAGGGGGTCGGGGGGGGGAAAGCACAGTGGCTACAATGATGGGTTCAAACGTAACAATTGTGATGATGGCACATGATTGGGCAGTGTTTAGTTCCTTTGTACATAAGGTTGTTATAGGTAGGAATCAACTGTATGACACCTAACAACAAGATATTTGAGAAGAGGTTCTCAGCCGAAAGAGATCACAGCTGAGTCCTACTTAAGACGTAAGAGTAGAAGAAAGATAATTATGAGAAAACCTTCATTCCCTGAAGGCCCTGGTCAGTCCTCCAAGTTAGAAGGTGTGGTTGGGGGAGAGTGTGATTGTTGGTGTTGGTTGCCACTGAGTCAATTCTGACTCATGGTGGAGTCTGTGTGTGCACAGAAGACCTTCTCCATTGTTTTCAAGGCTGTAGTCTTTCTGAAGCAGATCACCAAGCCATACATCCAAGTTGCCTCTGGGTAGGTCCAAACCACAAACATTTTGGCTAGTAGTCAAGTGCTTAACCATTTGTGCCATCCTACAACGTAGTGTGGGACCAAGATTTCTTTCTTCCCTGGAGTAAGGCTGAAAACTTGCCCCATTGGTTTTCTGTAAATTCGGTGAATAGAGCCCACTGATTAAGGCAGCTGTTTAATCAGGTTTGGCAACTACTTTTGCTAGCTATTTCAACACTCTGCCTATCTTCATTTTCTCATCCTTAAAATTAGACTGGAGACCTTGGGTGGTCAAATGGCTGCTCACTGAAAGATTGGAGGTTTAAGTCTTTCAAGAGGTATCTGGGAAGAAAGACTTACTGATATGTTGTTGCTTTTGTTAGGTATAATTGAGTCGGTACTGACTCATAGTGACCCCATGCACAACACAACGAAACACTACCCAGTCCTGGGCTACCTTACAATTGTTGCCACACTTGAGCCCACTGATGCTGCCACTTTGCCAATCCATCTCACTGGAGGTCTTCCTCTTTTTCTCTGAACCTCCACCTTACCAAACGATATCCTTCTCCAGCGACTGGTCCCTCCTGACAATATGTCCGAAGTATGAGAGACGAAGACACTGAGCAAATTATTTTTTTCTGCCCATAGTTTACCTTCCTTACACTATTTTACTTCCACTTTAGTTCCATAAGATATTGAGCTGAGACCTATTCTGACCCCTCAGCCCAATCCTACCCCCTCACTCTCTACATAGTTGCCTTGTTTTGTTTTGTTGTGAATTAGGTGAAGGTTTACAGAGTAGATCCATTTTCCATTCAACAATTCATACACATTTTGTTTCACATCGTTGATTGTAATCCCCACAATGTAACATCAATTCTCCTACTTCCTCCGTCTGTTTCCTGTTTCATAACACTTTCATAACCCACTGAACTTTGTCCTTGGATAAATGCTGCCCTTTTGATGTCAAATTACTATTAATCTAAGGTGCATGCTTGTCCATTGTTTGGCTGAAAATTGAGCCACAAGTGTAAATTCCGTTCCAGACCTGATGGGTGACTAAAGGTTATAGTCGTGGGGATTCTCTCAGTCTGTATCTTACTATTAAGCCTGGCATTTTTTATGATTTTAAGTTTTGTTCTATGTTTTTCTCCCACTGTATTCAGGACCTTTCAAAGCAGTTGTTAGTGGTAGCCAGGCACTATCTAGTTCTTTTTGTCTCAGGGTTGTGAAGACTTATGTTCTTATGGTTCATTAGCCCACTGGACTAATTGTTTACATATGTCTTTGATTTTCTCTACTCTGCTTTCCTCTGGAAATGGAAAGACTAATAGTTGTATATTAGATGACCTCTCACAAGCTATTAAGACCCCAGTATCTACTCACCAAAGAAGGATGTTCATAGTCTTTACTTTATGTCTTACAGAGAAAATTAAATGTCATAGTACGTCATTTCCTCCATCCCTTTCACTCCCTTTCAAGACTCATCCACTTTGACTTGCTCCCCATTTTTCTCATACATCAGAGCAAGATGTCCCATTCCTGTCAGGATTCCCAGTGCCCCAACAGCTTCCCACCACTGTGGTGAATCTCTCTGGACTCAACTCAGGCCAACATCTTCCTCAGAGTCCTGCCATGGCTCCAGATTTCCTCTAGCAGTTCAGAGGCCTTCAGTCTCATCCCAACCTGCCTTTCCAAACCAATCTCTTCAGCTGAACAGGACTCTCACTATTCCTACACCATCTAGGTGCTTTCCCACTCTGCCACCCCCAATCTCTGAAAGCCCATATCCTTCTCTACCTAAACAGCAACTCACATGCCCCTTCGCTAATGATGCAGAAAGAAACACCTCTCCTTTTAGACCCTGTGGATGCTAGTCATTGTTGCAGAGTTGATCAGAAGTTGGAACCCACTCAGAGGCACCACAGAAGACATGCCTGATGATCTGCTTCTACAAAGTCACAGCCTTACAAACCCTATGGAGCAGCTGTAGTCAGCCCACGTGGGTCACCAGGATTTAAATCCTTTACAAATGTAGGTATAGCGCACTGATAGAAAAGATAGAACACATTTCTTACCCCATTTAACATCATTCCCCTCCTTAGCTATATTTTCCTTATAAATATGCCCTTCTTCCCCAACCAGGTCCATCATCGAGTTCTCTTTGTATCCCGTTAGTGCTTTGCAGTGCTGGTGTGGCACTGCAGGATTAGCACTTGCTTGCTAACCTTGAGGTCAATGGTTCAAATCCAACAATCACTCCTCAGAAACCCTAGACAGGGTCACTCTGTGTCAGAACTGATTCAACTTAATAACAACTTTCCCCAAGAATGCCTTCAATATTTGCTGACTGGATGAAGACAGCAATAAATGCATATAGATAGAGTGCATTGCTCTCTGCTATTGTCTCTCTTACTGATCATTCTGAGGTGCAGACGTTTCTACTGTGAACATTATCTTCAAGGACATATCTTTATGCCCACAATATATTTATGGATAATTCCCTGTTTCCATTGGAACTGCTCATTGCTTCAAGACCACCGATGAGTCTTGTTGGCTCAACGATCCATTCTGCATTCCTCCAGGCCCATGCCTTCCCCAGACAACCACAGTTAGCTCACACGTTCTTCCTGGTCTTAACAGGTATCATCCTTGTTTTCATGGGTGATATGTTTATAGCAGCCTTGTAGTTACAAAATCATAAAAGACCAGTGCTAGAAGGGACCCTCCACCACTCATCTGTCTATTTGTCATACTGATAGTGTATCACAATCATGCTGAGAGCTATGCTACCAGTGTTTCAGATACCAGCAGGGTCACCCACAATGCACAGGTTTCAGTGGTGCTTCCAGACTAA
>NW_006408789.1:1580128-1581359 GCF_000296735.1 Chrysochloris asiatica | reverse complement strand
CAATCATGAAAGTGGAGAGGATCAAGCAACATTGTGTTCTATTGTGCAGATGGTCACCATGAGTTGGAGCAGACTTGAAGGCAGCTAGCAACCACAAAGAGAGGACCTTAGGTATCAACTAGACAAACTCTCTCAACACAGAAATAGATTCTGCGGTCCAGAAAGATGCAGTGACTTGTCCAAGGTTCTAGTCTTTCAACAAATATTGAGTGATTTCGTATGGGGAGCTGTCACTGTGCTAGGAGATGGGGCTACAGCAATGAAATAAAGCTCGGCCATCATGAAGCTGACCAGCTAGAGGGAAAAACAGCCAGCAAAAGCAGTTTATTAAAATATAGACAAGTGTTCTGATATGTAAGTATTGGTTTCTATGGGAGCATACAGCCTCCTTGTGGAAGTAAAGGATGTTGTAAAGTAAGGGGAAGAAGCAGCAAAAAAGAAGGAAGAAAGGCTCAGTTAGCTGAAAGGCTGATAATTCAAACCCACTCAGAGACACCTTGCAAGAAAAGGCTAGCCATCTGCTTCTGAAAGATCAGTCTTGAAACTCCCATAGAGCACTTCTACTCTGCACATGTGGGTCACCTTGATTTAAATCCTTAGCCAGTGGCAAGTCTGGGACAGATAACAAAGACATCAACTTCTGTCCCTCTCCTTCTTTTGACTCTAGCTCATGTTCCACTGTTGGATTCACTTCTAACTTTAATTCCTGTAAAGTTGCACCAAATTTTCCATTTTCCCCTTCTCTTTCTCTTCCTCTCTCCCTTTCTTCTTGTCTCTCACGTCTCCTAGCGTTCCCTAATTCGGCTTGCCTCCGGGCCTCAGGATACTCATTTGAGCACTGAATAACTGTTCAGAGTGGGTGGGTTGAGGTGTACTGAAAGACTTCTTCCTCCAGAAAGCATCTGAGTGGTGCTAACAGGCACTGTGTCAGCTGCTAAAGGAAAATCTTCCATCCAGAGGCAAGCTGGAAGAAAGGTCTGGTGTTCCATTTCAGACAATTCAGCCATGTTTAAAATGGATTCTTTAAAAGAGCAAAAGGCAAATCTATGGAGTACGGTTCTACTCTGCCACACATCAGGTCACCATGTGTTGGTATCAACTCAAAGGCAACTGGTTTCTTCTTCAACTATGTGGAGTCATTCCACAAACACACTACCACTGTGTGTCTTCATGCATGTACACATTCATTCCACAAACACACTACCACTGTGTGTCTTCATGCATGTACACA
>NW_006408789.1:1573909-1579993 GCF_000296735.1 Chrysochloris asiatica | reverse complement strand
CAAACACACTACTACCAATGTGTCTTCATGCATGTACACATTCATTCTGCAAACACACTACTGCCACTGTGTATCTTCATGCATGTACACATTCATTCCGCAAACACACTACCACTATGTGCCTTCACACACACATACATTCATTCTGCAAACACATTATAAGTCATGCCTTTGCTGGGGGCAGGTGAAAGCTCTAATAGACATCTCTAGGTATACGTTGAAGTGGAGAACACTCCCAGATACAGACATCGACTGTAAGGAAGCCAGGAGCTCCACATTTCCTAGAACTAAGAGACCATTGAGCTAGATGCTATCAAATGAAGTCAGAAAGGTCAGAGGAAGCCACCGGATGGAGGAGGCAGCTGACCCATAAGCTGTGCATACTTCTAACCTACTAGGACCCGGATTTTGTCAGATGGCCCTGTGTTAGGTGCTGGGGTTGACGGAGAACAGGAACACCCAGTTTCCCCGATAGAAATTGCTTGGAATTATTAACAACAGTACTCTCTACGGCTTTAGTATGATAATAGCTCAAAGATGCTCCTGTTTCTGCCTCCGCCCAGACTTGCAAATCCTTGTCCTCACTGCCAGCTGCAGAAAAAGAGGTCTAATGTCTGAGATCCTTGGGCCATGGGACTTGTTCTTTTTAATATCTCACAATCTAAGATTTAATTTTTTTTTCAATATAGTTCTTCTTCCCCACTTCAGCTTTAAATCAATTTCAGAATGCCAGTTACTCCTGGCAGACATATTTCAACAATTTTCTATGAAGAGCCAAAAGAAAGACTGAAATTAGCCAATTTCTTCTGATCACTATTGTGCTAATGGATTTTTTCCCCAATAATTTCTTAGTTTCTCAGTGTAATTCTGGAGACCTTCACAAAGTGAAATGTAATTTTTAAGTGATACAAAAAGTATGGGAGGAAATAACTATCCAACAGATTTCGAGAAAATGAAATAAAATAACTAAAATGATTTGAAAACTAGAAGGGGACAAAATTCTAGTCTTTGTTACTTTGGAGTAATAATTTAAGATAATGTCTTTATATCCCTAAAGGAGAATATGGATAAGAATGAAATCATTTCTTAATATGCCATTCTGCTTTGGGAAATGGTGATTAAAAAAACAACAACACTATATGTTAGCAGTCTGAGGTGATCTCGAAATTATTTCTTTCTGAAGTATTTGATACATTTGCAGTTTTGACATGGGAAGAGGTATGTATTTTTTTCAAGGCTGCATGGGGCGATAGAAATGACTGCTGGTCTAAATGGTAGAATTAATGATTCCTTCTCCCTCTCACCAGTTGTATGGCTTGGGTCATATCCCTAACCCTCCTCACCTTCAGTTCACTTGCTATTGTTGTTTGGTGCCATCAACTCAGCTCCAAGAATTCATAGGGACCCTGTGTTCAACAGAACAAAACACTGTTCCATCCTTACAACAGTTGCTGTGGTTGAGCCCACTGTTGCAGTGTCCCTGCCAGTCCTCTTAGTG
This sequence comes from Chrysochloris asiatica, assembly GCF_000296735.1. NCBI lineage: Eukaryota > Metazoa > Chordata > Mammalia > Afrosoricida > Chrysochloridae > Chrysochloris > Chrysochloris asiatica. The sequence goes on along the minus strand of NW_006408789.1, from coordinate 1,578,495 downwards.
GGGGTCTCCCTCTTTTTCACTGACCCTCCACTTTACCAAGCATGATGCCTTTCTCCAGCAACTGGTCCCTCCTAATATCCAAAGTCAGCAATAAGAAATCTCACTTCTTTGCTTCTAAGGAACATTCTGGTTATACTTCCCCAAGACAGAGTTGTTCCTTCTAGCAGTCCACGATCTAGCCAATATTCTTGGCCAACTCTTACCACAATTCCTAAGTGTCAGTTTTTCTTTGGTCCCCTTTTGTCCCATTTTCACCTGCATATGAAGCTATTGAAAATACCATGGTTTAGGTCAGGAGCACCTTAGTCATCAAAGTGACAGATTTGCTTTTAAACCCTTTAATTGGGACATGGACAGAAAGAGGATGGTGACAACATTTGGAAATGGGTACTGGTAATGGCTGCACGCCATGAAAAATGAAATTCATAGCACTGAATTTACAATGACGTGTGTCCGAGCAGAACTGTGCTCCACTGGGTTTTCAATGACTGGTTTTTTGAAAGTGGATCGCCAGATCTTTCTTTGAAGACAACTCTGGGTTAACTTGACCTTTGAACATTTTGGTTACTGGGCAACATGGCAACATGGCAACCAGTTGCATCACCCAAAGACTAAAGATATTTCACACATACATATACACACACACACGTTGTTGTTTAATACCGTGGAGTCAGAACCGACTCATAGTGACCCCACACAGGGTTTTCGAGACTGTAAATCTTTACAGGAGCAGAACACCTCATCTTTCTCCCGTGGAACAGCTGGTAGTTTCGAACTGTCAACCTTGAGGTTAGCAGCTCGATTCATAACCACTGTGCTACCAGAGCTCCTTATACACATACATACACACACATAGGCACGCACACACACACACACACACACACACACACACACATATATATAATATGAAGTCCTGGTGTGGTACTGTGAGTTAATGTGCTGGACTGCAAGGTTGGTTTGAACTGCAAGGTCAGTGGTTCAAGCTCACCAGCCGTTCCTTGGAAACCCTATACAGGGTCGCTATGGGTCGGAATCGACTCAACAGCACTTCACAACAACAGCAACAAGTTACTCTTCGGAAATCCTATACAAGGTCGCTATGAGTCAGAACCTACTTGACAGCATCTAGCAACAACAACAACACGCTCAGGGTGTCTGGGGAGAAGGCTGGGCAGAGAAGAAAGTGATCAAGAGTGGACTGCTGAGCAGAGAGATAGGAGGCAAAGCAAGTAGTAGACAAAATCTGCCCTTGCGTCCCATGAATGCTGGGAGCTTGCAGCTCTGTAGTTGCTGTGCCTATAAATCTGGAGAACAGGCTTTGGCATGGTCTCTGTAATACAAAACTTCTCGGAGGTCAGTTTCATGATGACATTAGCAAGGATTTATATATCATGACAAAGACTTTTCAAAAGCAAACCACTTACCAAATCAGTGGACTGACTAGAGTGTGGGTTCAGGTCCAATGCTCTGTTTTACTGAGTTTTCGCTGATCTTTCCCCCGCATTTGTTGTTTAATAGAGTGTTCCAGGCCAGGAGAAAGACAGCACTAAGCGACGCTGCTGGACACAGCTGTTGTGAGCAAGGAAAAGCATTCATTCCACTCATTCTCTTCCCTCCCTCACATAGGACTGACTTAACGTTTTAGCACAGCTAATCTTGTTCATGAAAATAATAAAAATTATGCTGTAAAAAATTATTTTGAGGACTGTAAGTTTGTGACAGTTAGATTTGGCATGTGTTCTACCTGTGTAATAATTGAAGACAGCAATTTGGAAAATGCTTATTATTTTTTAAGTCCAACCTTCTCATAATCATAAAATAAGTATTCAAAGTATTTCCCTTTCTCAAGTACCCTTTTAAAGACAACTCACAGTCTTCCTTCTCAGTTTATAAGTGGGATCATATTGATTTTAAGAAAACAGTTGCTAAGAGCCAAGTCCCTTCACTCATAACAACCCTATGTATTTCAGAGTAGAACATGCCTGGTGGGGTTTTTAAGTCTGTGACATTTTAGAAGCACATTGCCACACTTTCCTTCTAGGGTGCCTCTGGGTGGGTTAGAACCACCAATCTTTTGATTAGTGGGCAAGTATTTAACCTTTTGCACTACCCAGGGACTCCTAGAGTACTGCTGTTGCTATTATGTGCCATTGAGTCGGTTCCAGCCCATAGCAACACTGTATAGGGTTTCTGAGGAGCAGCTGGTGAGCTTGAACTGCTGACCTTGTGGTTCACAGTATGGTGCTGATCCTACAGCACCACACCAGGAGTTCAGAATATTGCTATAGATGTTTAAAAGAAAAGGTCAAACATCAAAACAAGAAAACACATCGTATTTATCTTAACTGACTGTCAACAACGACACACGTGGTCTCTATGATGAAAAGGGAAAACTGAGACTTTGCACCTGGGATAGGAAAACATTAGCTTACTGTCTTCAGATTTAAAGAAAATGTTACCGTTTGGGTTCAGAAATACCATTTAACTGTGTTCCGTAGGCAGGTGCTGTGTATATCAACTTGTTTGGGTGTTCGATCGTTGACCTTTATCAGATGGGCTGGAGAGCGGAGATTTTGGCAGGTCACGCTGTCAAAGATAAATCCAAGCCCAGTATTTTTCTGCCTAAAAAGAAATTATCTTCTCACGTTATCTAAAGTTTCGTGTTTATCAAACCTGAGACTTCTTAAGTTATTTCTTCAGTGATCCCTATTTTTTACCCAATAAGCTACTGAGTTTGTAGCAGATAATTTAGGAATAATACCAATATCTATGTGTCTGGTGTTCTAGAAAAGATGGCAAGGATACTCTTTTTTATTTGCTTGCACACAGGTTGACCTTCTCCATATGGTGGTAATGTGAGTGTCTAGCACATTTTCCAATTCAAGTAGGGTTTTCTCATGGAATTCTATTGGCACATTTCTAAATCACTGTCATAATTGTTATAATCTCTCTTGGGACTTTCAGATTATCGTAATGGATGTCATGTAACTGGCATAGTAACAAAGAATATGTCACAGGGCAATGGACACTACCAAAGCAAATCCAGTATCCTCTATAGCAAAGGGATCTTGGTAAAGGACAGGGCCTGAGACAGCTACGGCCCAAAACTCCAACCACAGAAAGTAATACTTCAGTCCAAAAAGTCAGGTTCTCAAAGTTCAGTTTGAGTTCATTCTTGCCAGCTCAATGTTGTCTGTTTCTTTCACAGTTTTACTTCCTCACTATCTGGAACAATCGGGACTTTGTTTTAGATCACAACCTGAAAGCACATATAATCAAACTTTTGTTATGCAAGCTATTGCATTGTTCCCTAATTGCTCCTTGTGGAAGGCTTTTTTTTCCCCTCCAACAAGATTGCCATCTCCTTGTATTTAAGACTGTCTTTTCAGGTCCCCTTTGAACACCTGGCATTCTTATGGGCTCTAGCAGCAGTTCTAACTGGAAAGCAAAGCTAAAGAATAAATGCAATTTATTGGCAGTGCTTATTTAATAATCCAAAGAAGCTGCACTAATGGCCCAGTTATTATGAGCAGCTAATAGGAAAGAGCTCTGGTAGCATAGTGGTTACAAGTCGGGCTGCCAACCTCAAGGTCAGCAGTTCAAAACTACCAGCTGTTCTGCGGGAGAAAGACGAGGTTTTTGCTCCCGTAAAGATTTACAGCCTCAGAAACCCTGTACAGGGTCGCTATGAGTCGGAACTGACTCAACAGTACTTAACAACAAAAACAATAGGAAAGAGAAGTCCTAATGTGGTGCTGTAGATAAGCACTGGACTGCTAACCACAGGTCAGTGGTTCAAATCCACCAGCCTCTCTCGAAACCCTGCACAGGGTCTCTATGAGTTGGAACTAAGAAGATGGCATTCAATGAGAACAGAGGCATGAAAGAAATTTTAATAGAAGGTGCTAACCTTTTATAGAAACTAAATTTGAGTGCCCAAGAATAAGTAACATAGAGATCCAGTGAAAAAGAGGTAAACACAATAAGGAGGATCGACACAGTAGCTGCAACCATGAACTCAAACATCGGGACAATAGTGATAATGGCGTGGATTGTGTGGTGTTGTAGACCGACTTCATAGCTAGGAGCCAGAACTGAGTCAACAGCAGCTAACAAAAAGAAGTCTGAGTAAAATAGTCAAAAATTAAATAGAACACAAGAAAATCAGTATCTTAGGCCTTCCTGAACTGAAATGGACTGATAGTGGTCATTCTGAATCAGAATGATTATGCTGGAGTGGCAAATTGAAGATAAATGGCATTGTGTTTGCTGTCTAAAAGAGCATTTCAAGATCTATACTGAATTACACCATTGTCAGTGATAGGATAATATCCATATGTCTACAAGGAACTGACTCCACAGCACACAGCTGTCACCACAAGGAAGACCAGTTCGGACGACTATTATTCAAATTTATACATCAACCACTGATGTCAAAGATGAAGACATTGAAGATTTGCACCAATATCTGCAGCTGAGATGAATTAAGCATTCAATCAAGATGCAATGATAATTACTGGAGATTGGAAAACAAAAGTTGGAAACTAAAAAGAAGGATCAAAAGTTAGAAAATAATTTTTTCAGTT
>NW_006408789.1:1564480-1572474 GCF_000296735.1 Chrysochloris asiatica | reverse complement strand
AAAAGCTAAAGAGGATAGAGAGAAACTTTGTTAACTGATGGTATGTGGAGGGGATTATAATCAATGTAATGAAACAAGGTATATGAATGTTTGAATGTGAAACCGATGATGTGCCCTGAAAACTTTCACTCAATCCACAATAAAAACCTTAAAAAAAAAAAAATTAGAAAATATTGCGTTGGTGATAGAAATGACACCAGAGATAGCGTGATAGAATTTTGCAAGACTAACGATGTAATTCAGTAAAAATACCATTTTTCAACAACATCAGTCATGACTATACACTAGATAAGATGAACAGAAATTCTATCAACTTACATCAATGGAAAAAGAAAATGAAGAAGCTTAATACCGTCAGCCAAAAACAAGGCCAGGGGCCAACTGTGGAACAAACTATCAGTTACTCACATGCAAGTTCAGGTTGAACCTGAAAGATATCTAAACAAGTCAACACACACACAAATACAATCTTGACTATAGCCCACTTGAGACCACCTCAAGAATAGATTTGACACACTGAACTTTTTTTGTTGAACTTTATGTTCAATGACATAACATCAAGAGTATCATACATGAAGAATGTATGATATCAAGAGGATGACATCAAGAGAATCATACATGAAGAAACCAAAAGGTCATTAAAAAGAAAGAAAAGGAAAAAAATAAAGACCAGGATGGATATCAGAAGAGACTTTGAAACTTGCTCTTAAACACAGAGTAGCTAAAGCAAATGGAAGAAACAATCAAGTAAAATTGCTGAACAGAGATTTCAAAGGATTGCTGTAAAACAAAAAGCCAAGTATTACAATGACATGTGTAAAGTTAGTAAACTGAAGGGAAAAACATACTACACATTTCTCAAGGTGAAAGAACTAAGAGAAAAAATCAAGCCTCAAGATACAACAGTGAAAGCTACTATGGGTAAAAAGTGAACAGCACAGGAAGTAACCAAAGAAGATAAAAAGAGCTGCAAGGTCCAGGAGATCCCACCTAGACCGTGTTCACTGGACCACATTGACCCCACCCATTCAGCCCCTAGAAACTCCACAATAAACTGGTTTAACTCAGAAAGAAAGAGAAAAAAAGATGGAAGGAATACACAGAGCTACTATATCAAAAAGAATTGATTGACATTCAATCATTCAGGAGGTAGCATGTAATCAATAGTACTGAAGTTCGATATGCACTGAAGATTTTGTAGAAAAAGAAGTTTCCAGGAATTGAGTGAATACCAATTGAGATGTTTCAACAAATGGATATAATTGCTGGAACTGCTCACTTGGAAGTGCTCACTCATCTTTGCCAAAATATCGGAAGACAACTAGTTACTTCAACAATCAACTGCAAGAGATCCATAGTTTTGCTGAAGACAATTCAAAGGTAATTGCAGTAGTAGTGCATCCACAGGGAATTGCCAGGAAGTAAGCCCAGAGAAAAGACTGAAGTTGTCAAAAACTTCATTCTTCTTGGATCAACTATCAACACTCATGGAAGCATCAGACAAGAGATCAAACAACGTATTGCATTAAGCGAATCTGCTGCACAAGAACTTTTTAAAGTGTTGAAGAGCAAAGATGTCAGCTTGAGAACTAAGGTGCCCCTGACCCAAGCCATGGTGTTTTTGATAACCTCATATGCATGCGAAAGCTGGACAGTGAATAAGGAAGACTGTAGAAGAATTGATGCCTTTGAGTATGGTGTTGGAGGAGAATATTGAAAGTGCCATGGGTTGCCAAAAGAACCAATAGATCCATTTTGGAAGAAGTGCAGCCAGAGTGCTTCTTGGAGGCCAAGATGGCCAAACTTCATCTCTCATACTTTGGACATATTGTCAGGAGGGAGCAGTCACTGGAGAGGGATACCATGTTTGGTAAGATGGAGGGTCAGAGAAAAAGAGAAAGGCCCCCAACAAGATGGACTGGCCAAGTGGCAGCATCAATGGACTCAAGTGTGGCAACAATAGTGAGGTTGGCCCAGGATCAGGCAGTGTTTCATTCTGCTGTGCATAAGGTCACTATGAGTCGGTACCAACTCGATGGCACCTAACAACAATAACAAGGTGGAGGGTCAGAGAAAAAGAGGAAGGCCCCGAATGAGTTGGATTCACCAAGTGGCAGCATCGATGACTCACGTGTACCAACAGTAGTGAGGTTGGCCCAGGATCGGGAAGTGTTTCGTTCTGCTGTGCATAAGGTCGCTATGGGTTGGTACCGACTCGATGGCACCTAACGACAACAACACGCCCAGTTCAGAAGAGGGCGTGTTGATGTTGTTAGGTGCTGTCAAGATGGCTCCAACTCATAGCGACCTTATTCACGACAGAACGAAACATTGCCTGCTCCTATATCATTCTCACAATTGTTGCTATGCTTGAGATCATTGCTGAAGCCACTGTGTCAATCCATCTTCTTGTGGGTCTTCTCTTTTTCACTGACCTTCTACTTTACCAACCATGATGTCCTTCTTCAGGGACTGGTCTTTACTGCCAACATGCCTAAAGTATAAGACAAAGTCTCACAGTCCTGGCTTCTGAGGAACATTCTGGCAGTACCTCTTCCAACACAGATTTATTCGTTCTTCTGGTAGTCAAAGGTACTTGCAATATTGATTCAATTATGGTTTTCACATGTCAAGTGCATCAATTTGTCTATGGCCTTTCTTATTCATTGTACAATTTTCACATGTTTATGAGGCTATTAAAAATAACATGGCTTGGGTCAGGTGCACTTTAATCCTCTAAATTATATCTTTGCTCTTAAACACTTTAAAGAGGACATAGAATAAGAGATAACATTGCTGATATAAGATGGATCTTGGCTGAAAGCAGAGAATACCAAAATGACATTTGCTGTGTTCAACTGACTTTCAAAGACAGTCGACTGTGTTGATCGTAACAAACTATGGATAACATTGAGGAGAATGGGCAATCCGGAACACTTAATTGTGTTACAGAGGAACCTGTACAAAGACCAAGAGGCAGTCAATCAAATGGAACAAAGGGAAACATCCTGATGTAAAATCAGGAAAGGTGTGCATCAGAGTTGTAGTCTTTTACCATAGTCATTCAATCTGGATGCTGAGCAACTAATCTGAGACACTATTCTATATGAAGAAGAATGTGGCATCAGGATTGGAGGAAAACTCATTAACAAATTGCAATATGCAAACTGTCAAGCTACCTTGTTTGCTGAAAGTGAAGAGAATTTGAAGAATTGACTGATGAAAACCACAGATGATAGACCTCAGTATGAATTCCACCTCAGCATAAAGGAAAGAAAATCATCAAACCTCAACCAATATGCAACAGCATTATAAATAGAAAAAAAAAAAAAATTGAAATGGTCAAAGACTTCATTTTACTTGGATCCACAATCAACATTCATGGAAGCAGCAGTCAAGAAACTAAATGGCATATTGCATTGAATAAATCTGCTTTTCTACCTACCTAAAGTGTTACATAGTGAAGCTGTCACTTTGAGGACTAAGGTAAACCTGACTCAGCCATGGTATTTTCAGTGACCTCATATGTATGCAAAAGTTGAACAGTGAATAAGAAAGATCAAAGAAGAATTGATGCCTTTGAATTACAGTGAAGAATATTAAATGGGTCATGGACCACTAGAAGACTAAACAAACCTATGTTGTAAGAAATAAACTCAAAATGTTCCTTAGAAGCAAAGATAACAAGACTTTGACTCATGTACTTTGGACATGTCAGGAGGGACTGGTCCCTAGAGAAGGACATCATGCTTGATAAAGTAGAGTGTGGTAAAAGAGGAAGACCCCCAAAGAGGTAAAATGGCAAAGTAGCAACAAAAATGGGTTCAAATACAGCAACAATTATGAGAATAGTGCAGGACCGGGAAGCTTTGCTGTGAGTTAGAACCAATTTGACAGCACCTAACAACATGGCGGAAGAAAAAATTCAAGTCTCGACTTTTGTTATTGAAAGATTCTCTGGGAAAATTATTTGAACGATGCAGAAAGCATCAAGAGAAGATAGAAGGAATACACAGAGTCTCTGTACCAAAAAGAAATGGTTAGTGTTCAACTGTTTCAAGAGGTAGCATATGATCAAAAGTCAAAAGTCAAGGATACTGAAGGAGGAAATCCAAGGTGCATTGAAGGAATTGGCAAAGAACAAGACACCAGGAATTGATGGATTAAAATTTGAAATCTTTCAAGAATGTGAGGCAGCACAGGAGGCACTCACTCATCTCTGCCAAGAAATATGTAAGACAACTGTCTGGCCGACTGATTGGAAGAGATACATATTTGTGCCCATTCCAAAGAGAGGTGACCCAATGGAATGCGGAAATCATTGGACAATCTCTTTGATATCTCATGCAAGTGAAGTTTTGCTAAAGGTAATCCAGAAACAGCTACAATCATACACTGACAGAGGACTTCCAGAGGTTCAAGCCAAATTCAGAAGAGGTCATGGAACAAGGGATGTCATTGCTGATGTCCAATGGATCTTGGCTGAAAGCAGAGAATATCAGAAAGATGTTTACCTGTGCTTTATTGACTATGCAAAAGCTTTCGATTGTGTGGATTATGACAAGCTATGGACAACATTGTGAAGTATGAGTATTCCAGAACACTTAATTGTGCTCATGAGGAATCTGTACCTGGTCCAAGAAAGAGTTGTTGGAACAGAACATGGGAACACTGAATGTTTTAAAATTAAAAAAGGTGTGTGACAAGGTTGTATTTTTTCACCATACTTGTTCAACCAGTATGCTGAGCAAATCATCCGAGAAGCTGGGTGATATGAAGAAAAACGTGGCATCAGGATTGGAGGAAGATTTATTACCAACCTGCAATATGTAGATGATACAACCTTGCTTGCTGAAAGTGAAGAGGACTTAAAACATTTACTGATGAAGATCACAGAGCACAGCCTTCGATACGGATTACATCTCAAAGTCAAGAAAACAAAAATCCTAACCACTGGACCAATAAACAACATTCTTATCGATGGAGAAAAGATTGAAGTTGTCAAAGACTTCATTCCTCTTGGATCAACCGTCAACACTCATGGAAGCAGCAGTCAAGAAATCAAACAACTTATTGCATTAGGAAAATCTGCTGCACAAGACCTTTTTAAAGTGTTGAAAAGCTAAGATGTCAGCTTGAGAACTAAGGTGTGCCTGACCCAAGCCATGGTATTTTCAATAATCTCATATGCATGCCAAAGCTGGGCAAGTGAATAAGGAAGACTGTAGAAGAATTGATGCTTTTGAGTACTGGTGTTGGAGGAGAATATTGAAAGTGCCATGGGCTGCCAAAAGAACCAATAGATCCAGTTTGAAAGAAGTGCAGCCAGACTGCTCCTTGGAGCTCATACTTCGGTCATATCGTCAGGAGGAACCAGTTGCTGGAGAAGAATATTATGTTTGGTAAAGTGGAGGGTCAGAGAAAAAGAGGAAGACCCCCAGTGAGATGGGTTGGCCAAGTAGCAGCATCGATGGACTCAAACGTGGCAACAATAGTGAGGTTGGCCCAGGATCGGGCAGTGTTTCATTCTGCTGTGTATAAGGCCGCTATGGGTTGGTACCGACTTGATGGCACCTAACAACAACAACATCATGGTTGAGGACATATTAGTCTATTTCTTACTAAGTAGGCCAAGCAAAGTACAAATAAATAGACTGTGGTCCAAGAATCTCACCTCATCTCAGCAGGAAACTTTCTGAAATAAAAATTATAGATAAATATGGATGAGATATTGAAGTTGTTATTGTTGTTGTGTGCCATTGAGTTGGTTCTGACTCACAGTGACCCTCATAGTGTTTCCAAGAGTGGCTGGAAGCTTTGAACTACTAGCCTTGCATTAGCAGTCTAGTGTTTAGACTACAGCAGCACACAAGGCTCTCAGAATTTGAAGTACCTAACATGTATTAGCATAGTGGCTGCAAATTAGGCTGCTAATCTCATGGTCAGCAGTTTGAAACTACCAGCTGTTCCACTGGAGAAAGATGAGGCTTTCTGCTCCCGTAAAGATTTACAGGCTCGGAAACCCTGTACAGGGTCGCTATGAGTCCAAACTGACTCCACAGCACATAACAACAACAACTTATATCAAGGAGCTCTGGTAGCGTAGTGGTTACAAATCGGGCTGCAAACCGCAAGGTCAGCAGTTCGAAACTACCAGCTGTTCCTCAGGAGAAAGATGAGGCTTTCTGCTCCCGTAAAGATTTACAGCCTCGGAAACCCTGTACAGGGTCACTATGTGTCGGAACCGACTCCATGGCACATCACCACCAACCTATAGTAAGGATTTTTGTATTGCTGTTTTTAGCTGCTGTCTAGTGGGTCCCTGACTCATGGCAACCCAATGCATAATGGGAACATACCTTTGTGATCATTGGCTGACTATTTGGAAGTAGTGTGCCTTACCTGGAAGTTCTGTTGAAACCTATTTAGCACCATAGTAACATGCAAGCTTCCACTGACGGAAGGCAGGTGGTTGAGCATGAGACACATCCAGTGGCAATAAAACCTGGTCTTCTAAATGGAAGGCCACCGTACCCACGTATTAAGGTCTACTGATCGTTGTCACTTTTCAACTCATAGCCACCCTATGTGACAGAGAAGAACGACTCCATAGAGTTTCCCAGGCTGAAATCTTTATGAAGCAGATCTTCAGGTCTTTCTTTCACAGAGCTGCTGGTTGGGCTCGAACTGTCAGTCTTTCAGATAGCAGCTGAGCACTTAAATTTTGTGAAACCGGGAACCCTTAATTAAGGAATACAGGCCATTCATTAATTGACTAATTATCTCACAAATGATCTCCTGCTGTAATGGAGACACCATCTCAGTCAGCAGGCAGTGAATGAAGCACTCTATGTTTGTTACATTTGTTGCTATTGTTGTTAATCACCGTTGAGTAGGTATTGGGTTTCCGAGGAGCTGACCTTGTGGTTCAAACCAACCTTGCAATCCAGCACATTAACTGTCAGTGCTATTTAATAACCTTCACAAATACCCCTGAACAGTGTGTAGCATATTCACCATACAAGCAAAAAGGGTTCAAAGTGGTAAGAGATTTTCTGAGGCGGGGCTTGATGGCCGCTAGGGTGGAGGTGCAGTGAAGGTCACCATCAGCAATACCACAGATTACTAGGCAAAGCAGATCCAGGGCAGAATGCCAAAACTCGGAACCACAGAGATAGGAATATTTTTAAAGTCTGAAGGCTTATAGCTTGTGGAACTTGAAGCTGAAGTTTTAAAAGTGCATACTTTTGAATCTGCTGGGCTTGGAGGCCCGGAGCCGACATCTTGGGCTAGACCAAATGGCAAGACCAAGTGGGGGGAGCAGAAACACCACAGAAAAGCGCCACAGGAACCTTGGAGGAAAGGTAGAAAATACACTTTGTCAGTTTTGCTTTGTTCTGATTTTCTTTTTTCTTTTTTGGTATCTGGTCATTGCCTCCCCACCCCCACTGTTTGCGCACCTCCATTCTGGTGACTAGAGGGGGAGCCTGAGCGAGTGGACACCCCCATCCTCACCACTGGTGGATTCTTCTGCCAAACATGTGCACAGATACTCAGCCCAAGAGCAGATCCTGAACTTTTTTTTTTTTTTTTTCAATACGGGAAAGGGCAGGACAAGGCTGTAGAGAGGAAAAGAGAGTTTAAAAACAAAACAGGCTGAAAATTAAATTAAAGTCTGAGGTATAGCATAACAACCAACACTGACATCTTGAAATCTCTCAGGCAGCTCTGAAAGCAAGAAGCTGAAGAAAGGACATTAAAGTCATACTCATATGAGGCTACAGTTTTTTTTTCTGCTTTTCCTTCTCTCCCTCCTCTCCCTTTTCTGTGATTAGAGACTGCAGTATTCAGTCTAGTTTTTGTTGTTGCTGGTTTTTGGTTTTGGTTTTTGTTTTTTTTTCTCTTGTATTTTTTTCACCAGTGCTGTTTTGCTGTTATATGCTCCCCCTACTACCTTTGGCGGAATCTTTCTCTCCATATATTATTACACAAGA
>NW_006408789.1:1553937-1562665 GCF_000296735.1 Chrysochloris asiatica | reverse complement strand
TCAAAAACGAACAGGAGTGGCAGTACTAATCTCTGATAAAATAATGGCAAAGTGGTTAAGAAAGTCATCTAAGAACATGTAGCCAAATTATTTCTTACCAATGGATCACCCCAACCCTTTAGTTACTAGTTAAGAATAATGAGACTCAGGTAGTATAAAAGACTTAACCCATTGTTACAGCGAGTTTGGGTCTGAACCATTTCTAAAACCAGGCCCCCTGAGACATAATTTAGGCATGTTTTCTATTACATGGAATAAACAATGACTTAATTTACTAGCTGCACAAAAGTTTAACAAGAATTTTGCAGAGGATCATGGGAGAACTTCACATTTATTTCTTATAAACAACATCCTTAGTTTTCCAAACACATGTTAAAGATTTCAAAAAGCATCCTTCCACCTAATTTTGAACAGAAATCAAGAAGCGGTGTTTTATCACTTCATCTCTACCCTTCCCCTCCCTTCCCATCTCACAATCCCTTTCCCCCACATCCTGGGGCTGGGTCCTCTCTGGAGAATGGGGAGCCAAATGTCTCAGCTCTTCTTGCTCATGATCCACCTACCACGTGTGCTGCTGCTCTGGTCGCCTTGTCGGCTTCTCTGCTCTTCATCTCAAAGCCCATGGATTTGCAGACATAGGGATATTGTTGTTAAGTACCGTGGAGTCGGTTTCTATTCATTGCTACCCTGCACAGAGTTTCCGAGGCTGTAAATCCTCACGGGCGCAGAAAGCCTCATCTTTCTCCCGTAGAACAACTGGTAGTTTCGAACTGCTGATCTTGAGGTTCGCAGCCCAATTCGTAACCACTAAGCTACCAGAGCTCCTTAAGACACATGGGTTGTTGTTGTCAAGTGCTGTGGAGTTGGTTTCGACCCATAGCGACCCCGTATAGGGTTTACAAGGAGCAGCTGGTAAGCTTGAACTATTGACCTTGCAGTTTAAACGGCTTTGCAGTCTGGCGTATTAACCCACAGAGCCACACCAGGACTCCAGATGCATGGGTTGTTGTTGTTGTTATGTGCCATGGAGTCGGTTCAGACCCATAACGACCCTGTACAGGGTTTCCGAGGCTGTAAATCTTTACGGGAGCAGAAAGCCTCATCTTTCTCCCGCGGGACGGCTGGTAGTTTCGAACTGCTGGCCTTAAGGTTCGCAGCCCGATTTGTAACCACTACGCTACCAGAGCTCCTTAGATGCATGGGTAGAGGGTGACAAATAAGAAAAGCTGGAGTCCCAGGCAATCAAATACAGACTTCCAGCTCAGTTCAAAAACCAGGTTGATCTGGAGTTTAAACTTGGCTTTTCCCTTTTCCAGCTGTTGATTTGGGGCAAGGTATTTAACCTGTTGCCTCACCTTAAGGATGGGGAGACCTACCCCAAAGCTTGATATAAAGATTACATGAAATAATCAGTACTCAACTAATCTTAAGCGTGATTATTATTTATTTCCCAGAACTGGAAGTAAAACTGTGCTGCTGACTGCTAAAGAGAGAAAGAAATGGTAGCTCTCAAGGTCTACTAGCAAGAGGCGCTATTACTCCCCGGGTCCTGGTGTGGCGCTGTGGGCTAATGTGTCAGACAGCGAAGTCACTTGAACTGCAAGGTCGGTGGTTCAAGCTCACCAACTGCTCCTTGGAACCCCTATACAGGGTCACTATAGGTCGGAATCGACTCAATGGCACTTAACAACAACAACAACAACAACAACAACAACCAGTAAGCTCATATTGATTGTTAAAGTATTGAAGGACCTGCACAACCGTTGGTAAAGTTCCGTTCCTCACAAGCTCTTACTGTCACCCCAGCTACCTTGGTTCTTCCTCAGGGCTGCCTCTTGCCATCTCACCTCATCCAACAACTAAAGATTTAGCATCTGGCAAGGTGGAAGTGGAGGCACCTGGATTCTGTTCATATGCTCCTGGACAGCATCCTTCTCTTTGGCTGGGGACCAGACTGTCTAGGCCATGCCCAGAAATATTTTGAGTATTTTTTGTGTTTGGAAAAATCTTTTGTGACATTTAGCACCAAAATCATTAGCCCTCCTATCAGACCAAGGTGCTAACTTAGGATCCTTTGTGTTAATTAGGAAAAGCCATTCTTTCTTCTGCCCATTGGGAGCCCCAGTAGACACCATTTGGGCATGGGGATGTAGCTGCTCTTCAGCCCCAACTTACCTCGTGTCAGGACATCCTATTACAGGGCACTGCCTTAAACAGCAGCTCTCCACTTCCCACCCTAATCAGACAGCCCCATACACACGTCAAAACAGAAACAATACTAAGTAAGCTGCAATTCCTTACCAAGAAGTTCTATCAATGTTTCAGTGGGAGTTTTATAAAAAAATCAATTAGGAAATCATTTTAGTGATTTCTGTTGTTTTTAACCATAAGGTTGGCTGTTCAAGCCCCAGAGTCACTCTTTGAAGGAGGAAGAGGCTTTCTGCTCCCATAAAGATCGACAGCTTTGGAAACCTGATACAGAGTTACTAAAAGTCAAAAGCAAGTAGAAGGCACTTAACAACTACAACCTCCACCTTTGCTTACTGTCTATTGCACTGTTGTTGCTCATAAGTGTCATCGAGTCAGTTCCCATACATAGCGGCCTATATAGGGTTTCTGGGGTAGTAAATCTTTGTAGGAGCATAATGTTTCATCTTTCTCCAGAGGAGCAACTGGTGAACTCAAATCGCCAGTCTTATAGTTTGCCGTCTAGTGCTTAACCTACCAAGCCGCTGCGTTCCCTTCTATTGAGCTAGTTCTTATAAAGTAATACCAGTGTTACTTGATTTTAACTACACATAGAATCACTTGGAAAGCTTTTATAAAAAAGCTTGGGCCTTACCATAAATTACTGAAGCATAAATTTCTAGGAATGGAATAGCAATCTATATTTTAAAGCCCTTCAGGTCTGTAGAGTGTGCAGCAAAGGTTTTTAACCACTGCTGTGCTATCAGATGATCCAATAAGGCTTCAGACACAGTCTTAGTAACCTCTACAATTATTATTTAGAAATGATGGAGGATTTGGGCTTACATGTGTGTATGGTATCCCTTTCAGTCATATTTGTAAGTATTTATTATGCGTCAGACTGCAAAGTCGTTTGAACTTCAAGGTCTGTGGTTCAAGCTCACCAGCTGCTCCTTGGAAACCCTATACAGGGTCGCTATGGGTCTGAATCAACTCGATGGCACTTAACAACAACAACAATTATGAAATAAACACCAAAGTCTCTACATGGTAAATATTGCTACTAGGGTCCCAGTTCATACATGCATGGGTTTATTCCAAACAAACAAAATGTGCTTAAACACAGTCTCTGCAAATCAGTGCATGGCTGCAGATGAGTTCTCTCCGTAATACACTTGTCTTCGTCTCATTAGGGTGCCTTCAAAAAATGGCTCTGTGTGTGTGTGCGCACACGCCATAGAGGAAAATGACTTGGAGGTCAAGGTTAACTAGCAACAAATTTTTAACAAAACTCAAATGGACATCTTCTCAAATCATTGTTTTTCATTAAGTGTAAGAATGCTGCCTCACATAAAACAGATTTTAGAGGGATCAAGCGTTTTAAGGAAGGTCAAGAAGACCTCAAAGATGAATTCAAGACAAAGAGGTCAACTCAGAAGGTTAAGGCAACTGTTGTTGTTTTTCTCTTTTTTTTTAGTCCCAAAGAGGTGTTCTTCATAGGTTTCTTAAAGGACACAAGATGATCCTGGGGGATTATTATAAAAAAGTTTTAAGAAAAAACTTTGCAAAAAAAGTCAGGAAAGTTGTGCCGAGGAATGTTTTATATCCCAACAATGTCCCACTCAATCTTGGAAGGTAGCAGTGTTGTCCAACAGGAATTTCATTGGAAAACCTTATTCCCTCCACCCTACAGCCCCAATCTTGCCCCTTCTGACTTGTATTTGTTTCCCAAACTCAAAGAACATTGAAAAGGAATGCAATGCGATCCCTTCGAGGATGTCCAAACTGACGTTTTGACATGATTTAAATCGAAGAGTGCAGAATTATTTGTAGAAATGTTGTTGGTGCTGTTATTAAGAGTCACTGCCCAGTCTGTCCCAACTCATAGGAACCCTATGCACAATAGAACGAAACATGGCCTCACAGTCTCACAATTGTTTTTACATTTGAGCCCATAATTGCTGCCACTGTATCAATCCACCTCATTGGGGGTCTTCCTCTTTGTTTTGCTGACCTTCCATTTAACAAACATGCTGTCCTTCTTCAAGGACTGGTCCCTGCTGAAACATGTCCAACTTATGAGAGATAGTCTCAGCATCCTCTCTTCTACGGACCATTCTGACTGCATTTCTTCCAAAGCAGATTCATTCATTTTTCTGGCAGTCCATGGTGAAACCAAAATTTCTTTTAATATTCTACTCCAACACAGTAATTCAAATGTATCAATTCTTCTAAGGTCTTCTCTATTCTTTGTCCAACTTTTAAATGCATATGAGGTTAATGAAAATATCATGGCTTGGGTCCTCAAACTGAAATCTCTGCTCTTGAACACTTTAAAAGAGGTCTTCTGCAACAGATTTACCTAATGTAATACGTCATTTGATTTCTTGACTGCTGCTTCCATGAGTATTGATAGTGGATCCAAACAAAATGAAGTCTTTGACAATTTCAATCTTTTCTCCATTTACAATGATGTCATTTATAGGCCCAGTTGTGAAAATTGTTTTCTTTACATTGAGGTGCAATCTATGTTGAAAACTGTAGTCTTTAATCTTCATCAATAAGTAATTTAAGTCCTCTCTGCTTCCAGCAAGAGGTTTCATCTGCATATTGCAGGTTGTTAATGAGTCTTCCTCTAATCCTGATGTCATGTTCTTCTTAATATAATTGAACCTGTCAAATTATTTGTCTGCATACTGATTTGAGTATGGTGAAAAAACACAGCCTAGGTGCACACTTTTCCTGATTTTAAACCATTCAAGATCACCTTGTTTTATAGGAACAACTGCCTCTTGGTCTATGTACAGGTTCCTCATGAGCACAATAAAGTGTTATGGAATATCCATTCTTTTCAATGTCACCCAGAGCCTGTCATGATCCACACAGTCAAAAGCCTTGCATAGCCAATAAACACAGGTAAACATCTTTCTGGTATTCTCTGCTTTTTGCCAAGATCCAGCTGATATCAGCAATGATATCCCAAGTTCCACATCCTCTTCTGAATCCAGCTTGAATTTCTAGCAGTTCCTTGTCGATATACTGTTGCAACTATTTTTGAATTATCTTTAGCAAAATTTCACTTGCATGTGGAAGTAATTTTTAGTTGTATGAGGAAGCATTTGAGAGATGGAAACACTGCCTTCAGCAGTGAACAGACCTAGATGGAGGAAGTGTTGAGAAATACCACCTTCACATTTTGTTGGTTTTGTTTAATAAAGGTTTCTATGATTTTGACATTTTTATTTACTCTCATATGCATGTTTTTTAAAGATAACAATAGGAAAAAAGAACACTCAAATACAGTCCACCAACTAAAGAACTGGAATATTTGTAAAATATTAATGACTATTTTTTTGTTCCTCAGATCAGCCCCCTTTCCTCCCCTTAACCAGGAGGAATAATTTTGACTATCCAGAATTTGATTCTTCCCATAGTTTATGAATTTCTTTCCATAGATGTATGTGTTCTAAACAAAGTACTGTTTGTCTCTGCCTGTTTGCAAATATTTTATGGCTAGAATCCTACTCTTGTATTTTTCCAAGACTTGCTTTTTTCTGATCAAAAAAAAAAACCTTTTCAGACAAGGAAACTAAAACTTAACAGGCCAAACAATTTGACCAAAATCACATTCTTACAGATGGAGAACTGCAGTTCCAACATAGATCTGCCCCTCTCCAAAGCTCAACTATTGATATACACTGAAACTTACCATGGTGCTAAAATTGTTTACAAAAAGAAATTTGAGAGTTTAGGGAGACAATGATGCCATTGCACCATGCCTACATTTCGAAAGTCTCCTTGGGTGCTGCGATGTTTACATGCTGAGTTACTAACCAAAGGTTCAAGCCCCTCCAGAAGGGCCTCAGAAGAAAGACATGGTGGTCTGCTTTCAAAGGATCGCAGCCTTGAAAACCTTAGCGAGCAGTTCACCATAGTTAACTTCACTGAAGTCACTGGAACAAATGATAAGGCCCTGAAGAGTTTATTGGAAAATTTATATTTTCTCCTAGAATGGATATCAATTTCACCTATGAAACATTGTTTAGAATTGATGTCCATTCTGATGTCTTTGAAACTACTGAACTCTAGAAGTACTAAACCATCACCAATACTGGCAAATCTAGCTTCAGATGGGCATATTGCCTCTAGGTTAAGGCTAACAACTCCCTTATTCTTGTTGCCACAATAAATAAACAGTTGTTCACACAAGCAAATCTCAGGAAGTAACATGTTATTTTAAAATCAGGCCTAATCGTGCCTTTTGCTTCTACAGTTTTTGCCCTCTTAATTTGATTTAATGACTAGCCAAAATCTGCAATTAATTAGAGGGATGGGCAGAGTGAATTAATGTGTTCACATTCTTTTCTATTCTTTTTTTTTTTTTAGCTAGATGAGATTCCCACTACAGATTTATAGACTGTCTGGTCTTGAATGGAGAGCTCTTAGTGAGGTGGGAGTGTTGGCTTTAGCCTTGATGGATTACTCCTACCAGAGTCCAGTAAATGACATCATGATAAACGAAGAAAAGACAGACATTGCCAAAGACATCATTTTGCTTGGATCCATAATCAACATTCATGGAAACAGCAAAAGACCTCTTTAAAGTGTTCAAGAGCAAAGATTGCATGACTCAAGTCATGGTATTTTCTTTCTTTTCAGTTTTCACTGTGAATTGAGCAAAGGTTTACAGGGCAGATCATCAGTTTTACATTCAACAAATCATATATTTTGTTTTATTACAATGGTTATAATCCCCTGATGTACCATCAGTTAACAGTATTTCTTTCTATTCATTTTAGCTCTTTTTAAAAAACACTCAGGCATATATAAAAATTTAAACCACCAAAGGGCACATTCTGCACGTCTGTTTCCTGGCCGCCAGCTCTCAGTCCCTCTCTTTCCATGAGTCAAGAGTCCTCGGCTGCTCCCTCTTCCGTGTCGCCATCTCTGCCTCCATGTCTGGTGTCACTGCATCTCTGGATAAGGTCCCACATTCTGCTTGTGCTCTTCTCCCTTGATGGTCCTAGGGTCCTCTGTTTCTGGACTGTAAGATTAACTACTCCCCCATCTTTGTTAAAAAACTTCTACCTTTATAATTGTGACAGTTGCAATTAGTCCTGATAACAATTACTCACTATTGAATCATGAGAATCTTATCCCCATCTCTTTTAACCAGACCCTCTAGACAAGATGAAAACGATTCAGTGGGGACTCTATCTTCCCCCACACATTCTTAAACTAAACTCCCTCTTGAAACCTTGTAAGCCAGTCACTTCATGCCTTTATCTCCCCCTCATTTAAAGGAGCTCTGGTAGTGTAGTGGTTACGAATTGGGCTGCTAACCTCAGGGTCAGCAGTTTGAAACTACCAGCTGTTCCATGGGAGAAAGATGAGGCTTTCTGTTCCATAAATATTTACAGCCTTGGAAACCCTGTACAGGGTCGCTATGGGTCGGAACCGACTCCACGGCACATAACAACAACAACAACAAATGTGGACTCCTGGTGTGGCACTGTGGTTTAATGCACCAGACTGCAAAGCCATTTGAACTGTAAGATCAGCAGTTCAATCTCACCAGCTGCTCCTGGGAAACCCTACTGAGGGTCTTTATGGTCGGAACTGACTAGACAGCACTTCACAACAACAACAATGTGGACTAATGTGTCAGATTACAAAGCCTTTTGAACTGCAAAGTTGGTGGTTCAGGCTCACTAGCTGCTCCTTGAAAACCTCCTGCAGGGTCACTAACAACAACAACAAATAATAATAATAACAAAGAGTCTAGTCCCCAGACTTCATCCACAACTAGGGAATGGAATCTTCTTTCAAAGCCTGGCTTTGTTGCTGTTGTTAAGTGCCATCAAGTCCAACTCATAGGGACACTGTACAGGGTTTCCAAGGAATTTCTATGAGTTTGAACTAACTACCTTCTGGTTCAAACCAATCTTGCGACCCAGTGCTTTATCCAACAGTGGCACACTTGAATGCTAGTTTTTTAATTAGCCACAGAAACTCAATGGCAAAAATAATGGAAGATTGCATTATTGGCAAACCTAAGGGGAAGCCACTTTATGAATGGAAGTTTGCAGGATGAACACAGTAGTTGAAAAAGGGGCATCTCTAGCTGATTCTCAGTAGGAAAACCTACCATTAGGACCACATGAGTCAGGTTTCGGGTCATCCTGTCTACTGTCACATGTCTACTTTTGCTGAGTTCTGCCTCCTTGGGCTTCCCTTTACTACACTGTAGGCTGACCGTCTTCTAAAAGACCTTTACTAAATTGTTTATGCACCTATGCTCTGTAAAATTTAAAATCTGGGTTCAAAGAGTCAGCTGTACTACTGACTGTGTTAGATACATAAGTTAGATGTATCTACTTAGCTGTATTGTATGTAATAACTTACATATTAGTTAGAAACACAAATTATCTAAGCCTGAGTTTTTTATATCTTGTGTGGCGCTATGGATTAATGCACTGGACTGCAAAGTCGGGTTGAACCACAAGGTCAGTGGTTCAAGTTCACCAGCTGCTCCTCAGAA
>NW_006408789.1:1543584-1544540 GCF_000296735.1 Chrysochloris asiatica | reverse complement strand
TGTATAATGTTCTTGATGTCATCCCACAACTCTTCTGGTCTTCGGTCTTTTTGTTTAATGTATCAAATCTGTTCTTCAGATGATCTCTAAATTTAGGTGGTATATATTCAAGGTCATATTTTGGTTCTTATGGACTTGTTTTCATTTTCTTTAGCTTCAGTTTGAGCAATTGATGGTCTATTCCACAATCTGCCCTTAGCCTTGTTTTGACTGATGATATGGAGCTTTTCCGTCATATCTTTCCACAGATGTAGTCAATTTGATTTCTATGCATTCCATCTGATGAGGTCCATGTGTGTAATCGTCTCTTATGCTGACTAAAGAAGGTATTTGAAACGAACAAATCACTTATTTTGCAGAATTCTATCAAGCGATCTCCAGCATCATTTCTATCACCAAGGCCATATTTTCCAACTACTGATCCTTCCTATTTGTTCCCAACCTTTGCATTCCAATCACTACTAATAATCAATACATCTTGATTGCATTTTTGATCAATTTCAGATTGAAGAATTTGGTAGAATTCTTCTATTTCATCTTCACTGTCTTTAGTGATTAGTGTGTAAATGTGAATAATAGTGGTTTAGAATCTACCAAAATAAAAATCTATTAACCAAGTATTTTATTTGGACTATGTTGCATGACTGGTTTAGGCACTGAGAGCATTCGTAGGAGAGTTGTTTCTGCTTCCAGATACATTTTGTTGACTGAAAGAAAGCACAGAGGAACTGTCTCAAAAACGTTATTAATTTTTCCAAGAGATGGTCATTGTGGTATTCACAATAGGTGGGAATGCTGACCTCCACTGATATTCCCCGTGGCTATGTACATCCCAGGCCAGTGACAAAAGTTGTGTAGAATGTAATAAACTTACATTGTGTGTATCTGAACCAAAAAGAAAACAACAACTGTATTTAGAAAGGAAAGTTCTCTAAAACAGTCATTATAATGGACAG
>NW_006408789.1:1527562-1542049 GCF_000296735.1 Chrysochloris asiatica | reverse complement strand
CTTCCATCTTCTTTTGAAATTTCCTGAATCATGCAATATTTTCCCCAGTTGAATCCTTCAATATTTCAGCTCAAGACTTACATTTTTTTTTCTTCACTTCTTTCAGAGAAATACTCAGTGTTCTACCCTTTTTGTGTTTTAACTTCAGGTCTTTTCACATTTCTTTATAATACTTTACTTTGTTTTCTCAAGCCAACTTTTGAAATCTTTTGTTCAGTTTTTACTTCATTTCTTCCATTCACTTTAGATATTCTAGGTTCAGAAGCAAGTTTCAGACTTCTATCATCTATTTTGGAATTTTCTTTATTCCCTTTTGAAAGATCTTTTGTTTTCCTTGTGTATGAGGATCTTAAAGCAATCCTACAGCTAGGTCTGGTCTTCCATCGTTAGTGTTCAATGAGTCAAATCTATTCTTAAGATGGTCTCTAAAGTCACATGGATATACTCAAGATTGTATTTTGCTCTCAAGGACTTGTTTTCATTTTCTTCAGCTACAACCTGAATTAATATTGTTGTTGTTGGGTGTCATTAAGTTGGTTCTGACTCATAGAAACCCCTATCACAACAGAACGAAACACTGCCTGGTCCTGCACCATTCTCTCAATTATTATGAGATTTGAGTCCATTGCTGCTGTCACTGTGTCAATCCATCTCCTTGAGGATCTTTCTCTTTTTTTCACTGACCCTCCACTTTACCAAGCATGATGCTCTTCTCTATGGACTGGTCCCTCCATAATAATAATAACAACATGTCCAAAGTATGAAGGATGAAATCTCATTATATTGGTTTCTAAGGAGCATTCTGGCTGTACTTCTTCTAATACAGATTTGTTTGTTCTTCTGGCAGTCCACAGTACTTTTAATATTCTTCTCCAAACCATAACTCAAATGACCAATTACTCTACAGTCACCAACCGATTGTTAGAGATCCATATTTTTTGCCCATTGCAAAGAGAGATGACTCAACGGAATGCAGAAATTGTTGAATGATATCACTAATATTACATGCAAGTAAATTTTTACTGAAGATAAATCAATAACAGTTACAGGAGTATATAACAGGGAGCTTCCAGAAATTCAAGCAGAGATTACCACTGCTAATGTCAGATGGATCTTAGTTCAAAGTAGAGAATTACAGAAAAATGTTTCCCTGTGCTTAATTGACTTTGCAAAGACATTCAACTGTGTGGATCATAGCAAACTATGGATACCATTACAAAAAATGAGTATTCCATAGTGCTTAATTGTGCTCCTGAGGAACCTTGCACATAGACCAAGAAGCAGTTGTTCGAGCAGAACAAGGGGATATTGAACGGTTTAAAATCAGGAAGGTGTGGGTCAGGGTTATGTCCTTTCACCATACTTATTCAAGCTGTATGCTGAGCAAATAATCCTATAAAATGGATTATGTGAAGAATAACATGGCATCAGGATTCAAAGAAGGCTCATTAACAACCTGAGATAAGCAGATGACACAACCTTGCTTACTGGAAACAAAAAGGACTTGAAGTAATTATTGATGAAAATCAAAGACCTTCAGTATGGATTTCACTTTAATGTAAAAAAAACAAAAAACACACAAAAATCATTCCACCTGGACCAATAAGTAACATCATGATTAATGGAGAAAAGACTGAAGTTGTCAAAGACTTTATTTTACTTGGATCCACAATCAACACTTATGGAAGCAACAGTCAAGAAATCAAACAACATATTCTATTAGGCAAATCAGCTGCACAAGACCTCTCAAAGCATTAAAGAGCAAAGGTATCACGTTGAGGACTAAGGTGTGTTTGACCCAAGTCATGGTACCTTCAGTTGTTTCATTTGCATACAAAAGTTGGACAATGAGTAAGGAAGAAATGACATATTTTAATTAAGGTTTTGAAGAAGAATATTAAAAGTCCCGTGGATTAGTCCACAAAGACAGTGTTCTACATCCTGCTGTAGTGAATAGCGACTGGAATCTTTAAAGCTTATGAGCAGCCATCAAAGGTGCAACTATTGGTCTCTTCGTGTGTGGAAGAAACAAGAGTGATAAAAATTTGAAGATGCTTGGGATCAACTAGTCCAATAGACCAATGGAACATGTGAACATCAGTCACCAAGACTCTGAGACCAAAATAACTAGATGATGCCTGGAGACCAGTACAAATGCTCTGAAAGGGATCACCTTAGATGGTCCTGAATAAAGTGGGAGAAAATGTGGAGCAAGACTCAAAAATTATTTTTTTAAAAAAGATCAGGCTTACTGGTTAGAAAGAAACTGGAGAAACCTAAGACTACGGCTTTCAGATCTGGAACAGAACTCACCCCAGTGACCCAATGTCCAGTCAAGTAATAAATAGGTATATAGTGGGGACAACAATACTAGTAAGGTATGCTTACTGTGGAATGGTCAACCATTCAAGATCAAAAGGGCAACACTGATCTAAGGACAAAGTTGAGAATGGTTGGGAAGGAGGCTGGAAGGGAAATAAAAACCACAAAGAGACAGTGGGATAACGGTTGTTATATGGAAGGATTTGCAATAAATGAGATGAAACGAAGTGTGTGGTTTGTTGAATGTAAAACTGATGATCTTCTCTGTAAATTTTCATTCAATTCAGAGTAAAGATTTTCCAAAATAAATGTTGTTGTTAGGTGTCATGGAGTCAATACCGACTCACAGCAACCCTATGTACAATAGAATGAAATAATAGAATGCCCAGTCCTGGGCCAACCTCACAATCGTTGCTACACCTGAGCCCATTGATGCTGTCACTGTGCCAATCCATCTCATTGGGGGTCTATCTCTTTTTCTCTGATGCTCCACCTTACCAAACATGATATAAACAAATAAAAAGCAAATAAATAATACATCAAAAATAAATTTTAAAAAGGAAGTTCCATGGAAGAACAAATCTGTGTTGTAAGTACAGCCAGAATGCTCCCTAGAAACAAGGGAGACTTTGCCTCTCGTACTTTGGGTATCAGGACGGATAGGTCCCTGGAAGATGTCATGCTTGATAAAGTGAAGGGTCAGCAAAAATGAGGAAAACCCCCAGAGAGATGGATTGACACAGTGGTGGTAACAATGGGCTTTAACACAACAATTGTGAGGATGGAGCAGGACAGAGTGGTGTTTCATTGTGCATAGGGTTGCTATGAGGTGGAAATGACTTGATGGCACCTAACATTAGAATAAAAGTCAATGTAGCCATGAAATTATTCTGCAGAGAAACAGCAAATGGTGTGAAAAATAATCCCAATATGTTGATCATTTCAAAAAGTTAGTTTACCAAACAGACTTGCAAAAAGATTTCCGCTCTGTTTCTATGAATACACACAAATACATGTTCACATCTTAATGTACATTGTACAGTATGTGTAGACACTGGTGAGGTTTGAATAAGGCCTGTTATCCAGTGAATCTTAGTTTTCCAAAATCAATGTCCTGGTTGTACATTCCTTAAAGTGTTAAAGAGTGAAGATATTACTTTGAGGACTAAGGTGTGCCTGACTTTAGTCCTCTGGTCATATACCACCACCTGCCTACTCATTTGTCATACTGTGTTGCTTGTATGTTGCCGTGATGCAAGATCACCCATTGTGAACAGGTTTCTGAAAATCTAAGACCTACTAGAAAGAAAAGCCTGACAATTTACCTGCAAAAATAGCCAATGAAACCATCACAGCAGAAGATTGTCTAATACAGTGTTGGAAGAAGACCCCTTAGGTCGGAAGGCACTGAAACACACAATGGCTGTAGCAAAGGATTCAGCAGACCAATGATGGTGCAGACTGCACATTTCCTTCTTTAGAACATGGGTTTGCCATGACTCATAGTTGACTCAAAAGCAGACACAACAATGAAAGGGTGATGTAAGATATTATCATCAGGGACAACCAGGTGAAGGGGACACGGAAACTTTGTTGCTTTTGTAATTTCTTGTGAGTCTTCACTGATTTCAAAATAAAAATTTTAAACACACACACACTTTGTAACAGACTTCCTTTGGGAAGAGAAGGGACCAGTTACCAGTCATTCCTCCTTTCCGAAGACCACCTGACTTCCTTTTAGAGAATAAGAGAATACATTGTGAAGGAACAGACTCAATGGGATACTAAGTCAAGAGACTTTCATAATTCCAAAATAAAAATGCATGGGGTCCAGCACAGGCTACTTCAGCAACATTCCTCTCGTAGCTCAGGATTGGCACATGACCCAACCTGGTCTAATCAGATCTTCTCTCCTGGGACTTGTCTTTTTGATCAAAGTGATGCAATGAAGGACAAATGGTCAGAGGCTATTCATTCTTTAGTGCTCTGATCAAGTGGCTTTTGTTGCCTTGAGTCCAGTTTTTAATCTGGTGTTCCAGATTGTTTGTTACTCATCCAATGGTTCCTCTCTTGTTTGAGTCAACCGAAGTGATTAAACATAAATCCATAACTGAATAAATGGTTCCTATCCATCCCCATTTTAAAACTAAGAGTAAGATTTGTACTGCTTTGAATTTCAAAATAGGAACAACTGTGTAACAGACTTTCATTTCTTAAAATGTAAGCACAAATTAGAGCGCATTCCAATTCTGCCAGAATTTAATAGCAGATTCTTCTCATTTGTTTCTAGACTTGATACTTTCACCAAAACACTTTCGTCTATCAGACCAATTTCTTGACCAGATAGACATTATGACTGGTTTCGCCTTTGGAAAATCTATCAGCAAAAAGTCTTAAGACTGACTACTGCTCAAAATTTCCTGCCACTCTACTGAAGCCAAAAAAAAAAGAAGAAGAAGAATATATTCTTTTACAAATAAGGCAAAGTGAATCACAGGAAAGACCATATACTTTGGAATCAGAAAGACTAGATTTGAAACCTGTCTTCACTGGTAACATCCATACCTTTGAGTCTCTGTTTCTTCCTTCAAAACTGTAATAATATTATCTTGTAGATTATTTGGGGTATTAAATAAGAATGTATTTAATACTCATGAAACTCTGTCAGGCAAAAAGCAGATATTCATTGAATCCTTAGCTATGCATCAGACAAATCAAAGAGGGTAGAAAAGAAAACAAAGAAGAGGGGAAGAGGAGGGTGAGAAGGAGGAGGAAAAAGAAGGGGCTGAAGGGGAGACAGAAAGAAAAGGAGAAGATGAAGAAAGGAAAAATAGAGGAAGAGAAACAAGAAGAAAATACAAGAAGGAGACAAGGAAATATGGCAGTATGTTCTTTGCTCTTTAAAAAGACAAAATAAGCTTGGATTGCTTTAATTTTACAGGTTGTTTTATATACATTATCTCACTTTCTAATTGTTTTACATATTTAATCTCATTTTATTCCCCAGTGGACTCACGAAATAGATGAGGCAACTGAGTTAAGGGCAGAGCCAGTCATAGAACCAGAGTCCTGACTTGGCCTGTGTGATTCTCTGTGCCTGATTCACCTTTTTTAGACCATTGATGGAGAGTATTTGTCACTGTCTTTGTGAGCAATATCTCCCTCCTATTCCCAAAGTCAGAATGACTGTCACTCAACAATCTTTTTGGCCATGTGTGACAAAAACAAGTTAATTTATATGTGCATAAAAGTAATAAATACGAAAAGTGTCCCCTAATTTAGCCATAAAATTATGACAAACACACAAAAAATATTTTCAGATTAAGATGATTTCACCTAATGGACCTAAGCCACAGTGTTATTCAACTGGGACTGCATATTTCTACGACATGTCATTCTGAGCCTCACCAGCTATGAAATCAACACATTTGCTTTTATGACTATATCATGCTAATACAAAATCTGGCTTCTTAATGCTACTCGGTTAAAGAAAAGATGGCTTTGAAAAGAAAAGAAATTATGTCTCTGTATTCTGTATTGTGTGCTTTCAGTAACATCCTACTTAGGGTAGGAAAACCAAAGATTTTTGAAAATATATCATTGCAATAAAGTATAGCAGTGAGAGGAGATATATGCATAATTTCTTTAATTTCCAGTATTGAGTAATTCTCTGATCTTGCTTTTGATTCTCAAGGAAAGTCTCTATAACCATGACGATCTTGGATTAGTTAGACTTGAAGGAAACAACATGGTGGACTGAACTGTCTCTCCCACCCCAAACGCCAAAAACAAATAAATAAAATCCAATTCATACTTTCAGCTTTAGTACGTCCTTTAAGCTATACTGTAGGAAACATGTTTTGCTTGATCTTCAAACTCACTCACTATTTGCCTATTCTGTTCCTTTATCTCATCTACTGAATCATTTTATTTTTCATTAAAATATCTGGATTTTCTAAGATCTCTACTTGTTTCTCTCTATGCCTGTACTATCTATCCACAGCTTTCTGAGATGTTAATAAGGATTTGAAGGCTGGAATCATTTGGTGATGCAAACAGTTAACGTGCTAGGCTTCTATTTGAAAGGTAGAGATTCACGTCCACCCAGAAGCACCACGGAAGATAGGCCTGCCGTTCTAGTTCCTAAAAATCAATTACTGATATTCCTCTGGCACAGTTCTACTCTGACACACACCAAGTCACTATGAATCAGAATTGACTTGGTGGCTACTGCTATTTGTTCTGCTAACTGCCTTCTCTGCCTACTGAGCTTGAAGCGTTTTTTTTTCTTCGGTGGTGGTTTTTCTGCTGGATGTTTACTCTTGGTTCCAGGCTTTTCTTTTATTTGAACTTTGTCAATGGCTTGTCTCTGAACTCTATTATCTTTCTATCAAAACCTTCCCCTAGAGATACGAGCAGGGTGGAAGTTGTCAAAGAGTAAGGTCATTACCGGTTGGGAGCATGATGCTTCCCATGACTCTCAGGAGCTGCCAGCCTACCAACGCACTTCATGTTCATCCAAGACAAGCCCCATACTCACAGTTTCTGTTGTTACTGTTGTTGTTAGGTGTTGCCAAGTCAGTTCGGACTCATAGCAACCCTAGGTACAGCACAACAAACACAACCTATTCCTGCGTCATTTCATAATCATTCCCTATGTTTGAGGCCATTGTTGCAGCTCCTGTGTTATTCCATCTCACTGAGAATCTTCCTCATTTACACTGACTCTCTTCTTTACCAAGAATGACATACTTCTCCAGGAACTGGTCCCTCCGGATGACATCTCCAAAGTACAGGGGATGAAGTCTCGTCATCCTTGCCTCTTAGGAACATTCTGGCTGTATTTCTTCTAAGACAGATGTGTTTGTTTTTCTAGCAGTCCATGATACAGTTAATATTTTTCACCAACACCACATTTCAAAGGCACCAATTCTTCTTCAGGCGTCTTGATTCACTGTCCAGCTTTCCTATGCATATAAGGCGATTGAAAATACTGTGGCTTGCATCAGGCATACAGTAGATTATATCATCTGCATACTGCAGGATGGTAATGCACCTTCCTCCAATTCTGATGCCATGTTTTTCTTTATATAGTCCAGCCTCTAGTGTTATTTGCTTACATACAGATTAAATAAGTATAGTGGAAGGCAACAAACCTGGCACACACCTTTCCTGAGTTTTAAATCCTTCAGCATTTCCTAGTTCTGTTTGATGACTGCACAGGTTCCTCATGAGCACAATTAAGTGTTCTAGAATTATCATTCTTCATGATGTCATTCAAAGATTTTTATGATCCACACAGTTGAATTTCTTTGCATAGTCAATAAAGCACAAGTAAACATCTTTCTGGTGTTCTTTGCTTTCAGCTAAGATCCATCTAACATCAGCAATGATAGCCCTCGTCCTATGTCCTCTTCTGAATTTGGCTTGAATTCCTGGCAGTTCCCTGCTGATGTACTACTACAACCTTTTTTGAATTATCTTCTGCAAAATTTTACTTGCATGTGATATTAATGATATTGTTCAATAATTTCAGCATTCTGCTGGGTCATCTTTCTTTGAAATGAACACAAATGAGAATCTCTTCCAATTGGTTAGCCAAATTGCTGTCTTTCAAATTTCTGCAGAGATGAGTGAGTTCTTCTAGTGCTGTATCAGTTTGCTGAAACATTTCAATTTGCATTCCATCAACTCCTGGAGCCTTGTTTTTCACTAAGGTTTTCAGGGCAGCCTGAACTTCTTCCTTCAATACCATCGATTTTGGAGGATATGCTACCATAATTCAAATGCATCAATTCTTCGGTCTTCCTTAATTATTGTCCAATTTTCACATGCATATGAGGCTACTAATAAATACCATGGTATGGGTCAGGCGCAACTTAGAACTCAAACTGACTGAACACTTGAGAAAGGTTTTTGCAGCAGATTTGCCTGATGCAATACATCACTGGATTTCTTGAATATTGCTACTTTGTACAGTCCATGTTCTGATTACTAATGGATGTCTGCATCTGTCTCTCCTCATTTCGAGTTGTGCCCCATAAATAAATAAAGGTCCTGAAAGCTTTACTCTACTCACATCATTATGGTCAACTCTACTTTGAGGAGGTAACTCTTCCCTAGTCGTATTTTGAATACCTTACAGACTGAGGGACTTCCACAAACTATTATTTAACACATTCCTGGAGATGATCTACAGAAGAAAACAAAAGTAACCCAAGAAAAGTGAGGTGAGACTGGCATATCTGACAGTGTTTGACTGCTATTCATAATGTCTTTATCTTCCAGCACTGTATCTGACCATGTTAAACTGCTACTCAAAAGGTTTTCAGTGACCAGCCGGTTCAGAAGTGGTCTGCCTCTTCTTCTTCTTATCCAGTCTTAGTTTTGACGCTCTGCTGAAATGTTTCCACCATTGGTATCCCCACTGGTATTTAAAATATCAGTAGCATAGTTTCCAGCAACATACAAATCACCGCAGTATGACAGATAGATAAGTAGTGTTTGTTTGTTTTTCAGAATAGTTATAGATAAAATTTTGTTCTATCCTTTCCAGACCTAATCCAAAAATCCCAACATTTAAAAATATGGGTGTCTGTAGGAAGAATGGCAGTGAAATAATTGAAAAAGAAATATCCCAGAACAAACAAAAAATTCTGAGATTGAAAGATAATGGAGAATAAAAGGTGGCTCACAGAAGCATTGGAAACTGTACAGGAAATGCTGGCTGCCTGTGGGCTAAGGGACTCATAGGACCACAATGAAACCTGGACAGAGATGGGGACATGGAGACAGAGGACTCGAGACTCATGGAAAGAGAAAGGCTTAGTGCTGGCAGCTGGCGGGGGTTGGAATGTTTTTGTGTACAACTACAAAAGATAAATAAATAAACAGAGGAAATAGAAGCAAATACTATTGAATGATGATGCATGGAGGAGACTGTAATCATTGCAATGAAACAAAATACGACAGGACGAGTGCAAAACAGATATTCTCCCATATAAACTATCACTCAATTAACAATAAAAGCTCTGGGAAAAAAAAACAAAAAAAAAACGAAGTCTGGAGATCCCTGGGTGAATTTGCAAACAATGTTTCCTTTATTGGTGCAACATTAGAATGATTCAGATAGGGATTTGCTGCATTTGTGGTAGTTGCAGGAGCTAAATATTTAGTAGTCCCAGAATAAAGACAAGAAGCGGAACCGAAATTAGTGTCTGGAAATATCTTAGTGGCTTCTTAATGCTCCTAAAAAATAAGATTTCTATAGGAGCCCTGGTGTGACACTGTAGGATAAGCACAGACCGCAAGGTCAGTTTGAACCACGAGGTTAGCAGTTCAAACTCACAAGCCGCTCCTCGGAAGCCCTTTACGGGGTCTCTATGCGTCCAAACCTTCTCGACAGTACTTAGCAGCAACAATACCATAACCTACTTCTCTGTGTTTGTCTATTAAAATTTAATCTTTTACTCTGTGTGTTTGTCCATCAAATAATACTAGTAAGATTTAATAAAATTAGAAAAATTAACAACAAATCAAATTTATGCATTATAGGATCTAGAAACCCCTTCACAGATCAAAGCTGCAAACAAAATTGTATTATCTGGTGGTTCTGGCTTTACTAAATTAACAACAGCAGAAAACTGCAAAGTTATCAGAGAAGAACCCATAGAACACTTCCAGAAGACTTTCTAATCAATACCAGAGTACTAACTTAGTGTAGATGATATATGGATAGATGTATGGGTGGATGGATGGTTGGATGGACGGATGGATGGATGGATACACACATTCAGAATTAGGATAGCTGTGTCACAGTATACATTACACTATAGTTTGCAGTTTGCAGTCAGCATGAAAGCATCAGATGGAAAATTCGGCTGGATTTTAGGAGCAGGTTGTACAAAGGGAACAACAGTTCATCAGGAAACAAGCTGTCACCTTTGAATGTGGTAGATGCTCTGATCCTGAGTCTAATAATTAGGCACAACAGTCTGTGAAGACCAAGCCTGGCATCAAAGAATGTTACTCAGGCCATATGCTACTTCATTTCCCATTTATGCCGACTCACTTTCATGGAACTCATTTACTGAAGATATACTAATTTATTTATCTGCCTATAATTATCCATCTGCTCTTCCTATTTCTCCAGTGAAACCTTTTAATACCATGAGCTGCACATCAATTCCTCATAGCAGCCAATGCACATCTTTTGGCTTCCTGTGCATACACATCCATAACTGTAACAGCTGACTTCTTGCCACCCTTTAGCACTCTCTCCCATGTTAGACCATGGAACAAGCTGTGGTACAGGACTGGGTAATAAATTATGTCAGTAGCAATGCTGTCTTAGTGTTTGGGATTTCATGGCCGTTGACAGCACATGAAGAGGTCATTGGTTTGTTAAGAACCAATCTGAATACCTAGGAGCTCTGGTAGCGTAGTGGTTACAAATCGGGCTGTGAACCGCAAGGTCAGCAGTTCAAAACTATCAGCTGCTCCACAGGAGAAAGATGAGGCTTTCTGCTCCTGTAAAGATTTACAGCCTCGGAAACCCTGTACAGGGTCGCTATGGGTCGGAACCTACTCCATGGTTTTTAACAACAACAACAATCTGAATACCAGGGGTTGGGGACTCAGGGTTTAGAATTCTCATCTCCCACATGGGAGACTAAGGTTCAATTCCCAGCCAGTGCATCTAAAGTACAACCACCACCCATCTGTAAGGTTTGATATTGCCTTGCTGCTGAACAAAGGAAGCCCTGGTGGTGTGAATAGCTAAGCATCTGCCTGCCATCCAAAAGGTTGGCTGTTTCTTCTGTAAAGATTACAGCCAAGAAAGCCCTATGAGGCAGTTCAAGTCTGTCATACAGAGTCACTTGTTGTTGTTTTTATGTGCCGTCGAGTCGTTTCTGACTCATAGCGACCCTGTACAGGGTTTCCGAGGCTGTAAATCTTTATGGGAGCAGAACTCCACAGCACCTAACTGTAACAACATGATGTAGAATGGTTTCAACGGAACTTCCACCCTAAGATGGACCAGGAAGAAAGACTTGAGGATTCACTTCCTGTAGATCACAACAGTCCTCTGCCAGTGTGGATGTCCCCATGAGTTGGGGACTGACTGGACAGCAGCTAACAACAGGAGCAGCAGACTGGCCACTTGGGATTGAAGCCAGCCCATAACTTTGGCCCTTGACCCAGCCATACTCTGGCGATGGCCAAAATAGATCTGCACTACAATGGAGCTTTCTCTAGTAAGTGCACATGGCCCTGCCACACGACAAGAAAGCATAGTAGAGGAGACGCACTAGACCAATGCACTCTTGTGCCAAGACAAGGCTCTCTTCTGTTTATTATGACTAATGGGCCTCGGCCTCTGGGATGCAGGGTGTGCTCCCCTCAACCAGGTAAATGACTGTCTTCTCTGCACCCGTAAACATAGTTTCATTATTATTGGTGCATCTTATTCATTGATCTATTTAACATAATCATGGCTAACAAGCACTGAGCACCTACCATATACCAGATAGTTTGCATCCATGCTCTTACAATCCCGTGAGACAGGCATTACTTTGGGTCCCATTTTATAGCTGAGGAAACAGAAGATTAGGTAGATATTTTGCCCAAAATCATCCAGTTTGAGAATGGTAGAGTCAGGACTCAGAGCAAGCTCTCAGGTTTCAAAGTCCAAGCTCTAAACTATTATGCAATACAACCCCAAATCTACAAGTGACATAGCTGGTCATCAAATAGCATTTGACATCATTTCCAGTAAATCCAATGTCAAGGTAAACTTTAGAATATTTATAATTAATATCCACTCACTCATACACTTACTCATTCAGCAAACATTGATTGAATGTATCCTACGTGTCATTTCAGCTGCAGCCAAGATTCAACTATCAAAAAGATGTTATATCTCATGAGCTCATTGTCCATCAAGACAGACAGACACACAGCTAACAATAATGCTGTGGCACAAAAGGCATAAATACATTGAAATAGATGCAAAACAAGCAAACATATTGACAAGATCCCCTGTTTACAGACTTCCCCCAATGCTCAGGCTTTATGAGATTATCTCTTCTTTGATAGTTTTCATAGCTACAGTTTTGCAATTTACAAAGAAATGTTATTACATATGTATCCTTCCCTTCTCATAAAATTCTCAGATTAGTAAAAGAACTGACAATTTATTCATGCTTTATCAGAAACATAATCACAATAGCTAGCATATTTCTATTTATTATTTTTTAATTGCATTTAGTTTACATAATGCTAATTGTTATTAAGTGTCATTAAGTCGGTTTCCACCCACAGCGAGTTTCCGAGTTTCCGATGTTTTAAATCTTCCCAGGAGCAAAAAGCCTTATCTTTCTCCCATGGAGTGGCTGCGGGGCTCTAACCCCAGACCTTGTGGTTCTCAGTCCAGTGCTTATCGTATGGAGCCACTGTTGATTCAAAACTGGTTTTGTTCTATCCTCTTCGTGGACTGGAGTCCTGGTATGATTCTGTAAAATAAGCACTGGACTGCTAACCACAAAGTTGGTGATTCAAACCCACCAGTCCTCAGAAACCCTATAGAGGGTCACTATGAGTTGGAACTGACTCAATGGCATTTTACAGCATCAGATTCACGTATTACGTTAATTTTTCCCTTGGAGATGTATGAAGCTCTCCAGTGACCATGCCACTCAGTCGATTTTATCAACTACAGTAAACAGGGAAATAAAATAAAGTCAGCCCAACAAAGCAATCTGAGGTATGGACACTCAGCCAAGGTTATCTACAGTGTGTTGTATGTCACATCTATTCAGCTACAACGTGCCAACAGGCCTACACTCCCTCAAATATAAGTACTTCAACATTATTTGGTCCAATTCTTACAGATCTCCTAAAATAACCTTAATCCCAGCTCTGTTCTTCTTACCAACCACATGTTTTGGAAAAACATCATTAGGGTGTAACTGGCACTGACATTTTCCAAATAAAACATTTGTTTCTGAAAATATAAATTGTCTTCCTTCTCTGTCGTAAACACTGGCTTCGTTGACAAGTGGATATGTGAGTGACAATTATTGTGGTGAGGCCGTTGGAGTGCCTGTGGGTTTCTCCAAATTTCCAGAGGCCGGTGGTCACAGTGCTGGCTTTCCCAGGAACCCAGTCGCCTGGCAATTCCCGAGGTGTCTTCTGATGAGCTCTGTGGCAACAAGGCAAGGAACCATAAAGCAGATGTGCTGCTCTGAGGTCTTGGAGAGCTTCTCATTCCCACAGCTGTCCCTTCGCCACTGGAATGAGAGCAGGCTGCTGGGTTTTATTAATATAACTTTGGTATAAGATGATGCCTCACAGTACCAAGTAGATATCACATAGGGTGTTTCAGTCACTTATTGCTGAATAGCACACCATCCCCAAATCAGAGGTTTCATTAAAACACCAATTATTTATTCAGTCTCATGATTTTCTGGGTTGACTGCGTAGTTGTTCTTCTGTTTATAATTGTTGTCTAGTCAGTTCTGATTCATAACAACCCTCTGCACTACAGAATGAAACACTACCCGGTCCTGTGCCATTCTCACAATTGTTAGGTTGGAATCCTTTGTTGCTGCCATGTGTCTATCCATCGTGTTAAAGGTTTTCCTAAGGATTGTTCACTGCATCTTTATTTTACCATGCATGGTGTCCTTCTCCAGGGACTGGTCCTTCCTGGTACCTTAGACACTGTGTCCAAAGTACGCAAGACAAAAGTCTCACTCACCTCTCTTCTATGGTGCATTCTGGAGGTACTTCTTCCAGACAACTTTGTTTGTTCTTCTGGCACTCTGTGTTGGTTCTTCTACAGTTCTCTCTGGTTTACAGTTGGTAAAACACCCTCCCCAAATATGGCTGTATTCACCTGGAAAACCAACTCAGGGTTGGGTTCAACCTAAAAATTCTGGATGCTGGGATGGCTGGATCCTGAAAATGCTGGATGCTTAACAACAACAATACCATAACCTACTTCTCTGTGTTTGTCTATAAAAATTTAACCTTTTTCTCTGTGTGTTTGTCCATCAAATAATACTTGTTGTTGTTGTTAAGTGCTGTCGAGTCGGTTCCGACCCATAGCGACCCTGTACAGGGTTTCCGAGGGTGTAAATCCTTACGGGAGTAGAAAGCCTC
>NW_006408789.1:1525535-1527462 GCF_000296735.1 Chrysochloris asiatica | reverse complement strand
GGAGTAGAAAGCCTCATCTTTCTCCCGCGGAACAGCTGGTAGTTTCGAACTGCTGACCTTATGGTTCGCAGCCCAATTCGTAACCACTACGCTACCAGAGCTCCTTTCAAATACTAGTAAGATTTAATAAAATTAGAAAAATTAACAACAAAAATATATGCATTATAGGATCTAGAAACCCCTTCACAGATCAAAGTTGCAAACAAAATTGTATTATATGGTGGTTCTGGCTTTCCTAAATCAACAACAGCAGTCCATGTGGTCTTAGGACCAACCTCTTTCTAAGCAGACTAGCCTGGTCTGATCTTCTTGCATTATATATGGATTCCAGGGAAGTACTCCCAAATGTACAAGTGCTTCTCAAGCTTCTGCTTACATTATACTTGCTGAGATACCATTGATCCTTCACCTAGTTATGACTGGAGAGGGAGAGAGTTGCACAAAGGCATGAAAACTGGAAGATGTGATTCATTGGGAGTCATTCATATATGTGATAAAAATACCAATATTTGGTTGCAGTGGTTTAGTCTATGTATTAAGTCATTAAATATGAATGCATGATGCTTGGACATTATTAAAGACCTAAGAATAGTAATTGCTATTGTGATATTAAGTGCCATGGAGTTGGTTCCCTGTATATAGGGTTTCTGAGGACTGGCTGATGGGTTTGAACTGCCAATCTTATAGTTATCAGTCCAGTGCTTATCTACAATGCCACATCAGAACTCCATAAAATAATAATAATCAATATGTATTGACAATAACAAGGTTCTAGGGAGTCCTAGTGTGGCACTGTGGGTTAACGCACCAGACTGCAAACCACAGTCTGTTTGAACCACAAGGTTGGTGGTTCAAGCTCACCAGTCACTCCTTGGAAATCCTATACAGGGTCGCTATGGGTCGGAATCAACTTGACATCACTTAACAACAACAACAACAACAGGGAGTCCTGGTGTGGCACTATGGGCTAATGTGCTGGGCTGCAAAGGTTGTTTGAACCACAAGGTTGATGGTTCAAGCTCACCAGCCACTCCTTGGAAATCCTATACAGGGTCGCTATGGGTCAGAACTGACTTTATGAAACTCAACAGCTACAACAGGCAGACATTGCACTAAGCATTTCATATCTATAATTTCACTTACCCCTCATTGCAACTGTAAGAGATTGGTCCTGTCAACAGTCTTCATTTTAGAGCTGAAGGCACAGTGGCCTAGAGATTCAGGCAAACAGTAAAAGGTGGCGTCCAGA
The DNA here is from genome assembly GCF_000296735.1 of Chrysochloris asiatica. NCBI lineage: Eukaryota > Metazoa > Chordata > Mammalia > Afrosoricida > Chrysochloridae > Chrysochloris > Chrysochloris asiatica. The sequence goes on along the minus strand of NW_006408789.1, from coordinate 1,526,213 downwards.
TTAGAGGCCAGCAAGCATAACTCGTGTTCTTACTCATCGCGTTATCAGATCCAACAAAGAAGGATCCTGAAAGTGATGTGTCTCTTTAACAAATAACCTTTGAACGTTAAGTTGAAGCCCATCTCCCCAATCAGTCAGTCCGAGTGGGCACCTATAAAGGCAATGATCTCTGCTGAGACTCCTTTCTGCAGCACTGCTTAATGACGCTGAACACCTGGCTGCTTCCGCTCTCTTTGGAGCAGAGGCGCGACCGTGAGAGAAGCCGATTACGCTCTGGCGGAGTGATCCTATACCAGCCACCTCGCCATGCTTGGACTTGTTCCTTCAGCTTTATTTTACATTGAGGCTGGCGGCCTGTCTGCCTTATGGGGCTTGAGGGAAAATGAAACTATATAAAGCTTACAAAATGTTCAACACAGACTCTCGAATGTAATAAAGGATAGTATTGTGATGCTGTAACGGAGCTCTGGTAGCGTAGTGGTTATGAATCTGGCTGCTAATCTCAAGGTCAGCAGTTCGAAACTACCAGCTGTTCCGTGGGAGAAAGATGAGACTTTCTACTCCAGTAAAGATTTACAGCCTCGGAAACCCTGTACATGGGTCACTATGAGTCGGAACCGACTCCACGGCACACAACAACAACAAATGTGATGCTGTGGGTTCATGTGCTGGACTGCA
>NW_006408789.1:1522959-1524544 GCF_000296735.1 Chrysochloris asiatica | reverse complement strand
AAAAAACAAGTGTTGGAATCCTATCGCCTACAGCTGTAGATGTGGTCCCATTTGGGAATAGGATTTCCCTTGTTACCTAAATGAGATCATCTCAGTGTAGGGTGTGTCTCAGATCTGATAGCGTTTGTGGTATAAAAAGCACAGATTAGACAAGAGAGAAACAAATGTAAATGGGAAAAAAAAAAAACAGTGGAGATCTGTGGGCAAATTTGCTGCACAAAACCTTTTTAAAGTGTTGAAGAGCACAGATGTCAGTTTGAGGACTAAGGTGCGTCTGACGCAAGCCATGGTATTTTCAATAACCTCTTATGCATGTGAAAGTTGAATAATGAATAAAGAAGAACATAGAAGAATTGATGCATTTGAGTTATGGTGTTGGAGGAAAATATGGAAAGTACCATGGACTGCCAAAAGAACAAATAGATCTGTGTTGGAAGACGTACAACCGGAGTGCTCCTTGAAAGCCAGGATGGCCAGACTTCACCTTTTATATTTCTGACATATTGTCTGGAAGATATTGACATATTGAAGAAGGATATCAAGCTTGGTAAAGTGGAGGGTCCGAGAAAAAAAGGAAGACCCCCAATGAGGTAGATTGCCACAGTGGCAGTATCAGTGGGCTCAAGCATATTAACAATTGTGAGGTTGTCCCAGGACCAGGCAGTGTTTTGTTCTATTGTGCATAGGGTCACTATGAGTCGGTACTGACATGATGGCATCTAACAACAACAACAAAGTGAACATCTCCAAAGAACACTGAGAAGAATGCTAGAAAAACTGAGACAAGGATTTCCCATCAAAACCTACAGCGAGAGCCTTCCCACAGAGCAGGTACCTTGAATTTGGACTTCTAGCTTCCCAAACTTTGAGAAGGAGTCTTGGTGAGGCACTGTAGGGTAAGCACTGGACTGCTAACCACAAAGTTGGCACTTCAAATCTACCAGCCACTCCTTGAAAACCCTAGATAGAGTTGGAACCAATTTGATGGCATTTAGCAATAACAACAAACTGTGAGAAAATAAACATCTGTTTGTTAAAGCTACCCTCTTGTGATAGATATCTCTGTTACAGCAGCAGCAGGAAACTTAAGACACTGACTTAGAAAAAAAAAAAAAAAAAAACACCCTTATAAAGCAACGTGATTCTCAAAAACATGTTAATATGCCCCTCAAATCACCCAGTATATAGCTTGTCATCTTACAGCTCCCCTTCTGGGTGAAGAAAAACACACTGAATTGTATTCTGTTTTAAAGGTAGTATTACATTTAATTGTATGTAGTTTGCCAACAGAAGAAAAACTCTAAACAATATCTAGATGAGTCAAATGTTTAAAAGAGGCATGAGCACTTCATAGATTTATTTGTAATGTATTTTATAAGTTTAACTTAAGGTTCATCACACTGCTGCAATTGACACAAGGAAAGTAGCACTTCTAGAGCAGATCACTGTGTTCAGTGTACAACATGAGGTGGCTAGAATAGCACTTGGTTGCTTACAGCTTCTTCCATCTCTTTCTTTTTTAAATGTTTTATTGTGAACTATGTGATAGTTTACATGGGAGAACATTAGCTTTACATGCATCCTA
>NW_006408789.1:1520952-1522199 GCF_000296735.1 Chrysochloris asiatica | reverse complement strand
GTATCAGCTTCTTCCAGCTCTTTTAAACACCATCATGAGCAAAAGGAAACCATGACTGATATAAAACCAAAATAATAATTGCAAGTGGTCTTTCTGAGTCTCTGTTGCTCATATATATCTAGGTCCTTGTGGCGCTATAGGATCATCATTGGATTGCAAACCACAAGGTCAGGAAATCAAACCCACCAGCCACTCTTTGGAAACCCAATACAGGGTCACTCTAAGTCAGAACTGACTAGACAGCACTTCACAAAAACATGAAGAGAAAAGGAGCCCTGATGGTACAGTGGTCATGAACTTAGCTATTAGCTGAAAAGTTGAAAGATCGAATCCACTAGCTACTCCATGGGGACCTTGGAGACCCCATGGGGCAGTTCCAGTCTGTGGGTCAGAATCCACTCAAAGGCGGAGAGTGGGCTTGGTTTGGATTCTTTATGGACAGTGTGGCTTAAGAAGCTTTTAAACAAAATATGCATCTTGAGTACCCATCAGAAAGCCTTCCCCCCCAAAAAAAAAAACATTTCAATCTTCTTAATAAAATCTGTCTTGAGTATTTTCCACCTTGAGAAAATAATGAAAGCAATGGAGACATTCTGGGACAGTAGGAAAAACACGAGCTTTGAGGTCACCTGGCTTGACGGCCAATTTCACATTCTTCCACAGACTCATCCAACACCTGAAGTGAGTCTCTTTCCGTCACCTTAACCTTTTTTTCTCATAACCTTATTTAAGAGGTGCTGTGAGAATTACACAAAGTATGGTTATGAAAATGCTTGGGCACAAAATAGGCATTTGATAAATGTGGATACTTCTGCTTTCTTAATAAGCTTTTCTTTCTTCAAACAAATTACCTTCAAACCTACACATAATTAGGAAAACAGTCCTTATAGAAAACCTCCATTATTAGCAAATACAAGCTTTTCTCTAAAGGTGTTATATTAATGGATTAAATTCTTAACAGTAGAATTAACAATTGCCTTTCCAACCAAGAGTAGTTGAGTTAATAATACATTTCACCTTCAATACATACTGTCATACTCTTAGAATTAATCATTCAATTTTCCACCTACATGCAAAATCAAGAACTTGAATGCAGCCAACTCATGTTTTCTTTAGGAGTACAACAGTTGATCCATACATTCATGGGTTTGTGAACATAATCTATCTTCTACCAAGAAGTGAAAGTGTGCTGGCTGCTTTTTCAGTTCATCAGATGCCAGTTGGGTCATGAAAACACAGAGCTATTG
>NW_006408789.1:1516739-1519987 GCF_000296735.1 Chrysochloris asiatica | reverse complement strand
CAACATGTTGTCATTTACACATGAGCAATTACAGTCCAGAGAAATTTAGTAATTATCTAAAATCACCAGCTGAGCCTGGTCTAGAACCCTCTTCTTATTCCCAGCCCATTATACTCTCAACTGCATTACAAGTCCCTCTTGTGAGCAGCCTTCAGACCTTATTATAATTAGGGTGGGGGAGGGGCTATGGTGGATACAGTGGATTGGCATTCAACATTCATTTCTCCCTTCTTCTAAAGCAGTACTTTTCCCAAACTTCCAGTTGCCACTCATTAATGGGCCAAGACCAGCATTTTGTAATGGAATGAAAGAGTATGGAATGGCCTAGCCTTGCAACACAGAGCACAGAAACTATCAGAAGGCATTGCACCTTCTTTATCTTTTCTTTGGGGTACATACATATGTGGTTTTGTGTTTATGAAGGTAAAATGGATTTTACAGTGGAGGATGTCAAAAAGTCTGAAAGCACTGCTCTATGCTTTTCTCTACCTCGGACATGGAGAAGTTTAATACTATGTTTCCCAAATTTCCTTCAGCAAAGGTTTCAGATGTATGTTGGATCTGGCCAGTCATATGTACAGGTGAGATGCCTGGAAGGTTACAATGGCTGGCAATGACTAACACTGTGGTGCTGGCAATAACTAGCAATGTGCTGGCAATGACTAGCACTGTCGTCCTTTGGCAACACCATCAGCAGAAACCTCAGAACACAGTCACTACATCCAAGGGTGCTGAGAGCCAAGGTAGGCTTAGGAGGTACAGATGGTTAACAAAATCAGCTGCTTACCAAAAGGTTGGCGGTTTGAGTCCATCAAAAGGTACCTCAAAACAAAGACGCCTAGCACTCAACTTCCGAAACATCAGCCACTGAAAACCCTACGGATCTCAATTCTACTCTGAGGCACAAGAGGTCACCATGATTTGAAATCAATTCAATGGCAGCTGGTTACTGGTGAAAGGCAGGCTACAACCATTTTTCTAGTCCAGATAGTGACGGGTTCTGGGGCTCTCATTCCTGGTAGTACTAATGAGATTCTACATCCATAAACTCTCTGATTGACAATGGAGTAGTAGCTCTGTTGGTGTGCCTTTGGAAATTCTATGGGAAGCTTAGCCTCAAGTCTCTTTCTTCAACTCTCATATGATTCTATAAGCCATTTAATACCAACTAGACTTTAAAGCCATTTAATACCAATGATGCCTTTGAGTTGTGGTGTTGGAGGAGAATACTGAAAGTGCCATGGGCTGCCAAAAGAACCAATAGATCTGTTTTGGAAGAAGTACAGCCAGAGTTCTCCTTGGAAGCCAGGATGGCTAAGCTCTGTCTCTCATACTATGGACATATTGTCAGGAGGGAACAGTCGCTGAAGAAGGATGTCATGCTGGGTAAGATGGAGGGTCAGCGAAAAAGAGGAAGACCCCCCAGTGAGATGGATCAGCCAGGTGGCATCATTGATGGCGTCAAGTGTGGCAGCGGTGGTGGGGTTGGCCCAGGATCGGACATTGTTTCGTTCTGCTGTGCATGGGGTCGCTATGAGTCAGTTCTGACTCGATGGCACCTGACAACAACAACAGACTTTAAAGATTATATACAGAGGCGGAGTCCTGGTGTGGAGCTATGCATTACTGCACTGGACCACAGGTCGGTTTGAACTGCAACACTGGCGGTTCAAACTCACCAGCCAACCTTGACTCACTTGATGACACTTAACAACAACAATAGTGTATATATATGGAGAGAGAGAGAGAGAGAGAGAGAGTACTGGTGTGGTGCTGTGGGTTAATGTGCTGGACTGCAAGTTCGGTCTGAACCACAAGGTACGCAGTTCAAACTCACCAGCCACTCCTTGGAAACCCTATACAGGGTCACAATGTGTAGGATTTCCAAAGAGCAGCTGGTGGGTTTGAACCATTGACTGTGTGGCTCACAGTCCAGTGTACCACACCAGGAGTCCATATACATATAAAACACAACCCCAAAACAGCACAATCTACGTTCTATTCCAGTACACATGGATCATTCTTCAGGATAGAGCAAATATTATGTCACAAAGCAAGTCCTGATAAATTTTTAAAAGACTGGGAACGTACAAAACATTTTCTCTGGGCACAACAAAGCCAAGCTAGATATCAGTTACAGAACAAAACCTGGGAAAATACACAAACATATGGGAATTAAACCTCTACTCATCTACAGTTTGTCACATTGTGGTGGCTTGTGTGTTGCTGTGATGCTGGAAACTATGCCACTGGTGTTTTAAATACCAGCAAGGTCACCATAATGGGAACATTTATGTAGAACCTACAGACTTAGAAAGACTAGGAAGGAGAAGATGGCCACTTTTGAATGGTTAGTCATCGAAAACCTTATGGATAGCAGCAGAACACTGTCTTATATATTCCAGATATGGGCAACGCAGGTTGGGAGTCTCCCAAAATAAAACTAAAGAATAGCTGCCTCCTCCAAGGAGAGTCGACCTTAATAATATGAATACAGCAAAGTTTTCTGGACTTTCATTTGCTGTTAGGGCACAACTCAAGATGAGAAGAAACAGCTGCAAACATCCATTAATAATTGTTGTTGTTGTTGTTGTTGTTGTTGTTACGTGCCATCATAGAAAGCACAAAACATGAATTTATGAAAATCAGAAGTCATCAAAAATGAAACAGAACATATAAAACTCTTAAGTATTAGTGAAGTTAAATGGTATTTACCATTTTGAATCAGACAATCACATGGTTTACTATGCTGGAAATGATAAACTGAAGAGGAACGCTGTCTGTGATAGGATAATATCCATATGGCAACAAGGAAGACCAGTTAATACCACTACTATTCATATTTATGCATCAGCCACTAAAGTCAGTGATGATGAAATTGACAAATTCTACAAGCATTTTAGTCTGAAATCCACCAAGCATGCAATCAAGATGTATTGATAATTACTGGTGATTGGAATGCAAAGGTTGGAAATAAAGAGGGAGGAACAGTTATTAGAAAATATGGCCTCGGTGACAGAAACGATGCTGGAGGAGCCTATGAAAGAATTATACAAGATGAATGACTTATTCATTGCCAATATGTTTCTTAACAACATAACATGAACCTCACAAGATGAAATCCACAGGAATCAAATTGACTACCTCTGTGGGAAGAGATGGTGAAAAAGCTCAATATCACCAGTCAAAACAAGGCCAAGTCAGACTGTGGAGCAGATTGTCAACAGATATGCAAGTGCAGGCTGAAG